>NW_026068104.1:1480701-1493664 GCF_014885135.2 Alexandromys fortis
CTCCTCTCCCCCTCCCTCTCCAGTCCAAAGAGCAGTCAGGGTTCCCTGCCCTGTGGAAAGTCCAGGGTCTTCTCCCCTCCATCCAGGTCTAGGAAGGTGAACATCCAAACTGGCTAGGCTCCCACAAAGCCAGAACATGCAGTAGGAACAAAACCCCATGCCATTGTCCTTGGCTTCTCATCAGCCCTCATTGTCTGCCATGTTCAGAGAGTCAGGTTTTATCCCATGCTTTTTCAGTCACAGTCCAGCTGGCCTTGGTGAGCTCCCAATCAGCCCCACTGTCTCGGTGGATGGGTGCACCTCTCGTGGTCCTGATTTCCATGTTCATGTTCTCCCTCCTTCTGCTCCTCATTGGGACTTTGGGAGCTTAATCCGATGCTCCAGTGTGAAGAAATTTGTTTTAGTATAAAAATGTGGACTCACCAAGATAGGAGAGATAATATAGTACTTTCTCCAAATTTGTCAAATACATACGAATTAAACATTGTGAAGAAAAAAAATGTTTTTGTATGTGGAGATGTATATGTATGTGGGGGTGGGGTATATGTCCATATTTATATGCATGAATGTAGATGGCAGAACACAAACTTGGGTGTTTTTCATCAGATGAGGTTCACTTTTCATTCTGGAGTTTTCAGTAGCATGAGTGAAATGAGCTACTTTCTTACAATAGGACTACTTGAATGAGGTACCACTTGTGTTTGTTGAAGTCAGTCTTGTGATACCATGACCATGCTTTGATGAGCTTCTTTGCAAGCCCTTGTAGTATAGTTTGTCCTTTTATTCTGATTAGGCTTTCCTGTGTCTTATTTCTTTCCTACTAACAAGTGTGCATTTTTAGTACAACCTTCTCTAAATTAAGCCTCACTGAAAGAATAATCAACTTATGGATGTTTGTTAGCATTTAATACAGATGTTTTGGATAAGGATGTTGAATCCTCATGTTTGGCATTTTGTTCCAGGTGAGTATTTATTTTTGTAAAAGGCATTAAAAATAGGCACTTATTTCAACATCTGATAAATAAAATACATTAAAAATTTCCCCTAATAAAGATCAGGTAAAGTGTTCTGTAGCATACATGGAAAGAGTATGTCTAGTGATAAGTAATAACGAGATGGGCTCATTCATGTCTTAGCTGCTGCATTGGCCATCATTTCTTTCTAAAAAATCACAAATTTCCATTATTATGACCATTTTACTCTTTAAATTATTTGTATTATTCATATAGTTGCAGAAATTTGTGCTTTTAATAAATAATTGATGCTTTAAGGCAGACAACATCAAAAACAATTTTTGTTTTGATGTGAAAAACATGTCAACAAAAGAATGAAAACATAAGGAATGTATCTTAAGATGCTTTTCACTAGATATTTGCTCTCATCTAATCATAATTTTGGTTCAGCAAACCAAGTGTTCTTTTTTTTTTAAAAAAAAAACAGATTGTTAGTATAGGAGGAAAAAGATATTAATTATAAGTGGTTTTCCATTTTATTTGCATTATATGGGGGATAATGAAATGCCAAAAAGATGTTTCTTATGTTGTCATTGGAAAATGAGCAACAAACTTATCAAAACAAGCCATTTATTTCTTTAAACACAAAATGCAAAGTCTCACAATAGCAATTCAATTTACTTTTGATCCTATAACATTTAGGATTTTCAGTATTTCTTTGTATGAACCAGGATTACTCAAACTTTTGGCTTCTGTATGGCATATTGGATGGAAAAGGACTGTCTTGGGGCGCACATTAAATATACAAACAATAAAGAGAGATAATAAGCATTAGAAAAATGTCCTATATAAGTAAAACTGTTTTCAAATAATCTCAGTCATGTAGCATCTTGTTAAGAGTCTTCTAAAATCACCAAGTTGGTTTCCAGTTTGCTATTGCTAATGAACAAAGTGAGCATATCCAAGTCATAAAGTTATCAAGGTGCTCATCAGATATTTTTGTTCTAATTTTATTCAGTGTCCTTCATTCTTTAAAATAGTTGCTCACAAATGTAGGTGCTGCCAAAAATTAATGCCATGAAAAGGCCTGAGCATGAGAATATATTCATCTTAAGCAAGCTAAGATCTGTTAAAGTCTGGAAAAATAGCATGATCAAATTTTTCTTTAGTTTGAATGTCAGGTTGTGGCTCTATATATCCTATTTGAAAATGAGCAGATAACATATTTATGGAGACAGAAAGTAGAGCCACAAATATACACAGATATTAAAATCTGTTTTGAAATTCCTATATCAAATTGCAAAGCCAAGCTATGTGTGCTTTTAGTTATTGTTTTGTTTGTTTGTCAAAATAGATAAAATTTCCTGCCTTAATTTGAGCTTGCCATGATTTTATTTTCATTTAGAATTTTGTTATGATTTAAAGCATTGCATTGATAGAATGGATTTTTCCTTAGAGATGCATAACAGACTCATTTAAATGACCTGTTAACTCCACTAGAAATGTTACCATTTATAAGTGACATTTCATCTCCAAAACAAAATTTTATTTTGTTGCCATAAACAACTTGATAACTTGTCACAAATTATAAAATATTTCAACATTTGGCCTTGGAGTAGCCATCTTGCTTCTGAAAAGTAAATGATGTTATGTTATACAGCATCAACAATCCTAAGGAATTCTGGAACCAGTAATGATTTAATCTCTTAGTCCTTATGAAATTCATGTTGATAATGATTGACGATGTTATCATTTTAAAATTTGTTTTCATGTGAGTTTTCTTGATGCATTTGGGAATATTTCTTTAAACATGAATCTAGGAACATTAATAGCTTTATCTTTTATTAATTTTACAAATCCTCTTTTTTACAGATGAACAGAGCTATGTTGGTAACTATATCAGACATTTTGACATTGGACAAAGAATATGGCTTTAATGTATCATCTATTGCTTCATATAGCTATATTTTTCATATATCTATATTGGTTGTACTTTTAGTCATGTAAAGATTCTATTTCTTCAGTGATATTTTATTTATCATCAATACCTCTAATAAAAATGCCAGATGGAGCCCAATTTGTAGCATCAGTTCTGTAATCCATCACTAAAGCATAAAACTTAGAGTTAGTGGTTCCGCTCTCCCCTCCCAACTTCTTTCCATAGATTTTCCAGCAGCTTTAAAGCTTAGTGAGAAACACTAAGACTATAGATATATTTCCAAAATATTCCCCCTTCTTCTCAGGGCATATTGTAGATTCTATGTTGTCACTGAATTTCTTAATAAAGACACTATCCTTAAGTGTTTTGTTTTATTTGCTCTTAAATATGCTATTAAATAACTAGCTTTTCCAGAATTTATTTGAATTTTAAAATTTTTAAATGAAATTGTAGGGAAGATAAAATATTTTTTCAGTTCTTCTATTTGTCAGTAGGATACAGTGTTGAGTATAGACCAAATTTGGCAGCATTGTTTTGCATAAAATGCCCTTTCAAATTACAGTCTTTGAAAATTTCACAGATTCCCTACAAATTTAAAGGATGGTCTTGCTATTTGACTTTGCAAAAAAGTAGATATCTATCATCTTTTTGTTAAGCAATCTTCCTTTATCTGCATTTTTTTGGTATTGTTTTCTTTTAAAGTGTTTCGGAAGCCATGTTGAAATTAAGAATAATCATGCTTGAGAGGCTGTATCTACCTTTGTTATGAGAATGAACTGACAGGAAGATAGAGTATAAGGTTTATCCTCGTCAACATTTCCATTGCAGATGCAGCACAAATAGGCCAGTTGTAAAGCTCAGTGGACAATCTGTGAGGGACAGCTAAGGGACAGAAGTACTTTTAATAATCAAGTATGAATCATTACATTTTCCCCCAAAACCATTAGGTGTCAGTTCTTTATACCAATAGTTTAAAACATAATCAATAATCACCATGTTTTATACACCAAATCACCGCAAGCACATGGAGCACCTGATGGTGTCATTCTGATTGTCTGAGCTTAAAAGACAACACACTGGAAGCCACACAATACCATGGAACTGAAGCCATATGAGTACAGATAGCAAGAAAATCACATACTTTTTCCATGGCATTGTGACAAGACTGTTGTCTATCAAGTTTACGCTTGAGAATGGTTCAATAAACTCACGGAAAGAAAACAAACAAAGAAACAAAAAAACCCAATACTCTCATAATTAAGTAAAATTTGTGTTTGTGTTGGGCCATATTCATAGCTAGCCCAGGCTTCATATGGCCTAGAATCCATTAGGCACACCTGATAGAAACTAATGGACCTTAAATCAAAAACAGAATAGAATATAGGAAACTATGGATTGATATTTTACTAAAATATTTATATAATTTTTACATAAAATAAAATAATTATAATTGTGTATGAATTGAAGAAGTTCAAAATAAATTTAACATTAAAATGTATAATAATGTATTGATCTATAACAATTTCCACAAGTTTTTTATTATATAAATCACACAGAAACAAAAACAATCTTTATAAACATCCTTGATGATTTCTTAGAACTAAAGTGGGATGGACGTGCTTTCATAGATGAAATTTTGTTCTTCCACACGTGATTCATTGCATTTTATTTACTTTATTACAAACAAATTTACTGACTGTGAAATTTTCTGTCACTGGGGCATTACTTGTTCTTGTAACTGATGAGGTTCTGTAGTTAGTATGTGTATTGATGTTTCACCATCTGGAATGTTTTTCCAAGTTTCAAAACAAGGAAGAGTAGGAGCAGACCTAATTCTACAGGAAGATTACTGCAGCTGTGGGAAAAAGGAAAAGAGAGAGTTAATCGGGTCGATGTGCAGAGAGCTTTAAGACAATTGGCCAATACAATCATACAGCTCTTAGCAACTGCCAGAATATATATCTTTCAACGTGAGTCTCAGCTGATCATTTGAGATAAGTGATGTGGGAGCAAACTTCTAGAGCTCATTTCCCCTATAAGTAAATGAGTTGGCAAGCACCAACCTGGAGAGACACTTTTCAATGACAGAGAGTGAATATCTGAGGAATTCATGTCACAATTATCCTACATCCCTGAACTTTGTTTCATTGAAATATGTGTATAATGCTTTTTACATGTATAATACTTATTGATCAATTTGCTTAAAACTTTACCATAACAGGTAAAAATGTTTCATTTATCTCATTTTATTTGTTTATTCTTTTATTTTCTTTCTTTTGGATTAAGTTTTAAATTCTATTTGGCAATTTTTATGCTTTTGAAAATTGAGTACTTGAATTTATCATGAATATTTATCCAATTCTAAACACAATTTTTGTAACTATAGTCCTGCCCAAATGGATAAAGTTCTTATAGTGTTTGAACTTTTATTTTCTCTAACCTTATATACTGTGATTACCTGACATTTGCTTAGTTTTAAACTTTAGATTTAGTAGTCTATGATTATTTAGATTTGCTTAGACTTCTTGCTTACCAATTACTCTTGTCACTCTTCTTTTCTACAAGACTTGCTGAAGTAAAATTGACAAAAAAATGGACCATATTTAATGTGTGCAATGTGATGACCTGATAAAAATTGTAAAATGATTACCAAAATAAAGAAAATTAGCATTGCCATATATTTACTATTGTTTTGTATGGTGATAACACTTAAGATCTATTTGTGCAGTGAGTTTCACATGTGCTATGTGCCCTTCATTAATTATAGTCGCTATGCTGTACACTAGACACAGACATTATCAAACACCTGGATTCTTATATCCCATTATATTCTCATTTTCCTTAACTCCACTCCATAGCAACCCTTTTAAAGGAAATATTTATATAGTTTCTGTGATTTCAAACTTTTATGGTTCCACATCTA
Source organism: Alexandromys fortis (assembly GCF_014885135.2). Classification (NCBI taxonomy): domain Eukaryota; kingdom Metazoa; phylum Chordata; class Mammalia; order Rodentia; family Cricetidae; genus Alexandromys; species Alexandromys fortis. The sequence goes on from NW_026068104.1 coordinate 1,486,517, forward strand.
ATAGTATATATTTAATTAATATTTATCTTCCTATGTTTGACTTACTTACTTCACTTGGGACAGTATCATGTAGACTCGTCCATGTTGATGTGACTGGCAAAATGTTTTATTGCCCAATGGGTCTATGTCTATACATCATGTATTATTTATCCAGTAATCTGTCATGGTAGACAAGTCATTTTGATGTCTTAATAATTGCAAATATTTCTGCAATGAACATAAGATGGCAGATTCTTTTTTAAGATTCAAATTCATTACTTCATTTTTGCTGTAGATCTTTAAGAAGGGCTACTCAAGCACATAGTAGTTCTACTTTTAATGTTTTAATAATTTTCTACCCTGTTTTATTAATGGTTGTAGCAATCTATATCCACACTAGCTGTGTACAATGGTTCTAATTATTCTACATATTGGCCAACATTTTTTGTCTTCTTGATAGTCTAACAATTGTAAGGTGCCATTTATTTGAGGTTTTGAATTTCATTTCCCAGGTGATGAGTGACTTGAAGTATCTTTTCCATGTACCCATCTTAATATTTTAAATATTTTCTCTGGGGGAAAAAAATCAGCGGAGGTCCTTTTCCTATTGTTTTACTCACACTTTCCATCTTCCTAACACATATTTGAGATAACCAGTGTAAAAGGAAAGTTTGATTTGGGCCCAGAGATTTAAATATTTGACTCCACAGCATGGTGGAGTGTTTTGCTTTTGTTGAAGTAGCAAGCATGTCCTGGTAGGAAGTATATTTCAGAGGGAGCTGCTCACTTCACAGAACCTGAGGGTGGAAAAGCCAGATTAAAAGTTTGGAACCACCAGCTGTTCAATGCCCTTAGTTGGAAAATCTAACTACTGGTTTCTTCTAGCTTTCATCTGGTACCCAACCCTTGAAGGCTCTATCACTCCCCAACAATACTAATATCTAAGACTACCCCACATGGACCTGTGAGAGACTTTCTACATCTAAACTACAGAACTTGATTTTAATCAAATTTAGTTTGTGCTATTGTTTGTGTGGTTTCCTAATGTAGTTTGGATATCAGTGCTGTAGCTTGTGTGTATTTTTCCATCTTTTTCATTTAATTCATTGGTTTATTTGTTGTGTTGCTCCTAATTGTTTACCTTCTTTCCTTTGTTCTTTTGTTATCTTATACAAGAGTCTTTGGCAAAATCAATGCTAAAGAACTTTTTCCTTCTTTCAGAAATTTTATAATTTCAGGAATTACATTTTAAAGTCCATTTTTAGTTGATTTTATATGAGATAGCAGTCCAATTTTAATATTTTGTGTAGTGTATGGATATCCAGTTTTTTTAATGTAATTTATTGTATTCTTGGCTCCCTTGAAAATATTACTTAAAAATATATATCTGGGTTTCTGTCGTTCTGTTGGCTAGGTGTCAAAGGATGGTCATTTTGCTGGCTGAACTTTCAGCAGGTGATGCTGTTTGACTGACTTCATGGCCTGGGCTATGCTTTGCAATCTGCCCCATTTATAAGGATGTTCTGGGGGAATTCTTGGCCAGGTGCTGTCACAAACTGGACTGTGTGTCCAAGAGAAGCTTCAGTTTCTGTTTCATTTTTGGGTAAGGCTCCAGGCTGGCCTGTATGCATGGGCGTGGGGCCAGGCTGCTGGCTAAACTACCTACCTAGGCAAGATACCTTCTGTGCTCTATGATGTGACTGGCCACTGGTTATGCACGCCGTGAACTCATAACTGCTTCATTTGCTCTTGGCCAAATGGGGCTGTGACTCAGCTTTATATGCTACAGAGCCTTTATCTGGCCCTTTTGTTTGATTTGGGTTAGAAACTGCAGCACTACTGCCCCAATCCAAGAACTAGTTGTGAGCCGCACCTTCTTTTGCTTCTGCCTGGTCTCAGTGTATAGCAGAGGCAATTTTCTCCATGTTTGCCATGAGATAAAAGTGGGACTCCCAGAAAGTGCCTTCTAGTGCTCTGGCAGCTTGAATTGTAATCTTGGATGTTTCTTTCCCACTGAGGAGCCCATAGGGCCAGAAGATCTTTCTATGTGAGCCATTCTGTAGCATGTGGAAAGTAGAAAATGGTCCGTGTGAAGAAGAGATTCCTGTTCCTCTTTAGTGTTCAAATGTAGCTTTCCTTATCTTCAGGGCAGCAATAGGTTTACCAAATATATTTTTGGTGTTGTTGTGAATAGAATGGACTGTAGAATTTTTGTGAGGGAATTCAGAGTACAGCGTTTATTATTTTACTACCTTGATGACATCCTCTCTGGTTTACTTTTTTTGTAATCATAATTTTGAGGAAATTTGTTTCACTGCACTTATTTTTCCCAGGGAAACATGTACAAACATTGATTCATCCACTTGGGCACCAATCAGACCAAAATACAAGCCTACCAACGTTCATACTGCCAAAGCAATGAGTATATTTGTCTTACAGAACACAGGTAAAGGATCAATTACAGAAACGTGTTTGACCACCCCCACCAAAGAGTTAGGTTATTACAAAGTCTCACCTTAATGTGGATCACTGATGGGTGGTGCACCTTGGAGAGTCCTGTTCTCAATTCTCTTTCCACTTCCTATGGAGGCTGGTGCCTGCTAACATCACATGCAGCTTGGAAATGCCATGAAGAAGAAATAGCGAGTACTCCCAGGTGAGAGTCCTGTGATTCTCCTTCTCCTAGGGAATATTAATAGCTCTGTCATTACAACAGTAAACATAGCTACCTGTATTGTTCATCTCAATTAGTTGGCATTGCTACCTGTCCAAGGTAACCTCTCCTGTAAGATGGTGGTGTAATCAGCACATTATGCTATAGGCCGTAGAAAAACATATTTCCTAATGAGGCTAATTTATAATGTGCTTCAGTTAGGGTTTGTTGGAGATATACACATTTTTGAGACAGTGTCTTCATATAGCTCAGACTAGCCTGAAACATGGTGTGTAGCTCAAGCTTCAATGTCTTAATCTTCCTCTTGTAGAGTGCTGAGATTACAGGCTTGTGCCACCACACTCTGTGATGAACACAATTTTCATTTGACATTTTGCTCTCATTCTTAAGAGAGATTTGACACTTATAAGTTATAGATTCATCTCCTTGGTACTTTGAAAATAATTGTTTTACCGCTTGTGGTTGTATTTCCTATATATAATCCTATTCTTGCTATATTTTTGTCTGTTATCCATTTCTTCTCTGTGGCTGCATTTAACATTTTTCCCCTTTGTATCTTATCACAACGTTTCTAAGCAGACATTGAATACGTTGTCTTTATCAAAGGAGAGAATGCATGTATTTTATTCACTCTTGAATTTTGCTAGCTATAATTTCTTACACTATTTCTTCCATCATTTTCTTAATAGGTTCAATTAGGTGCATTTAAAGCCTATGTTTTTATGCCTTTTATCTATTTGGATTTCATGTTTTTTTACTTATGTCTCTTTGTTTTATTCTGGTTACTTGTTTCTGTTAATTCTAGATTTCCAAATTCATCTCTGTGTAATCCTCTAAATATACCCACTGAGTTTATAAATTCAAATTCAATCACTTACTTAGATATTTGATTTTGTTTCTTTCCAAATCTGTTTTTTTATCTAGTATCATAAAATTTTAGTATCTGAAGTTATTTAAAGACAAAATACTCTGGATTCTACTAACTCTAAATATAGTTATGTTTTGGCCAAATTCTTTTGGGGAGGGTCTGATAGTCTGGAGTTAATTATTCTTTTTTTCTAGAAGGGATTTGTGTTAAAGAGTTTTTACCAACTGCAGAACTCATTCTGTTCCTGTTTTGGTGTTTCCTGAGTATGATATAAATATAAATCCCAGACATAACTGAATGCATACCTATTATTCCCTATCTCAAAAGAGATGATTTATCCACATCTGGAACTAGAGGAAAGAAAGGCAGTTTATCTCATGAGTTTCCTTTGCCATCAGGAAGAATTTTTTCCCCTAACATTTACTAAAGATATTGTCTTCCTAAGGGCTCTAGCAGAGATGGCATTTTAGGTATCCAATTTGCCTTTGTTCTGGTACAATTCCTAGTTTCTGTTACCTAGAATGTTGGAGAGTCTTTAAAATCTGGTTTTGGTGTTCAAAGGTGTTCTACAATATCCCAGAATGGAGTATAATAAAGGTTTTTTTTGGGGGGGGGATAAACTCACAGAATGGGTAGCAATCCTCAGTCATTTGCATGTGCTCGGAACTGGAACTGAATTCAGCAACATAGATGGCTACACATGCATTTCATTTGCATTTATAGTACATGAGACCACATCCAGAGTGGGCTGGTATCTTAAAGTGTATTGGCTGAAGGAATTCCCACAGCACCTCCCTCTTTTGTCTATAAATAACAACTATCCCCAAAGCGATAGAATTAACCTTATAAGGAGAGCTAATCGGACCCTTCCTCGCATTGCACACGATACACCAGTAATTGGAGCCACACGTTGGGCCCCAATTTGTTGGCATACAAAAGAGTTCCACAATGACCTGGAATGGAATACAATGAGGTTTATTTATTTGGGGATAAACTCACAAAAGGGATAGTGATCAACAGTCCTCTGGGTGCCCTGGAACCTGGAACCAAATCCAGCAGCCAAGAGGCCCATGCATGTTTTTTGTCTGCGTGTACAGTACATGAGACCATGCCCAAAGTGGGCCAGTATCTTAAAGGTTATTGACTGAAGGAGTTCTCACAGAAATCTCGAGTTTTTGACATTGTGTAGTTGTTATGGGAATTTGGGCCCTAAGGTGTATTCTGACTGATCTGTCCTTATAACCTAGGTTTCGCAAACTGTCCTCAATAAGAAAATGAAAAAAGCCAAATAAATAATGGGAATCAGAGAAAGGAGATTTATTTAATGAAGTCACATTTGGAAGATTAAGAAATCCAGAGATTCCCCTAGTCCATCTTCATGGTCCTGAAAAGAGGGAGATATGTAGAAGCTTAGAGTTATGTATAGCTATGCAATTCCAGTCACGGTGTGCCCCCTCCCATAGTTGTCTCTGCTCCAGTTTCTCCTGCAATGTGGTCTGATAACTTGTCTGAAATGTACAAAAGCTCTTTCCGAGAGACAAGATCCTCCTCTGGATAGCACTAGTAATAACTCTGTAGATATATACCTCTCTCTTTTTGTCTCTCCCCATATTCTCTGCCTCTCCCATCAGCTCTTTTTCTTTATCACAATCTCTGCCTCCCCTAGGGTTATTCATTATTTTATTCTACAGTATACACATGAAGAAGTTCCCTTTTTATACATTGTTGTAGCTTTAGTAAAAATATTTTTTTGCATTAAAAAGTACCTTTATCGGGGTATGGAGTTCTATGGAATAGAAATTAGGAGAAAGAAATGCCACCATCCTTAGCTTTATAAATGTGATTTTATGTATTCTTTTTATTCTTTACATTTTCACTTTGGCTTTGTTTTAGAAGAAACCAAGTAAGTAGAAGCTCCCATTAGAAACCAGAAATAAGCACTAAGTCTAAGCTTTGATAATAGAAAGAACCATGTTAGTTTTCTGTGACAATGGAGACTAGGCAGAACTTTTCTAGAAAGCATGTGCTATATTTGGAACCAGGTGCTGTAGTGCATAACTTTTCTCTGACCTAACTTTATGATTGCTTTTGATATTTTATAACAGATCCTTTTTCCTCCATAAAAACCTATGTGAGAAGAAAGTGTGGTGCCTGACTGGTAGCTGCTCACAGACACACCTGAATGTTCTGCTGAACATAAAAACAAATTCAGAGCACTCATACTAGATAAGGGAATTCTGTGACCATTCATGAAAAAGGCAAAATAAGACCTCTTTGAAATCATACCTGAATATAAACACAACCAGAAATAATTTAATTCACAAAATGACCAAATGCTCCTAATGTGGTGAATCTCATCAACTGCTGATTTTTCATCAATTACAGCTTTAGCTATACCAATTCCCATACTTCCTACAAAAAGATGATTAAAGCCCAATTATAGAATGATTGACATGTCCTGATAGAACTTAATCTGTAACAAGACCATGGTTGTTTAATGTTCCCCCAAAATAGCCCAAATCCTCAAAAAACTCCTTTAAATAAGACATTTCTATGTTTCCCTATGGGCTGCTACTATCTTTGTATTTCAAAAACTTAAAATTTATTTTACTATAGGTGCATTTCTGGTGATTTGGGGGTGCATTTTATTTATTTATTTATTTATTTATTTATTTTGGATTTTCGAGACAGGGTTTCTCTGTAGCTTTTCGTTCCTGTCCTGGAACTAGCTCTTGTAGACCAGGCTGGCCTCGAACTCACAGAAATCAGCCTGCCTCTGCCTCCCGAGTGCTGGGATTAAAGGTGTGCGCCACCACCACCCGGCTAGGGGGTGCATTTTAGAACATTGTCCCTTACATGACACTGAATTGTGTTTTTCACCCTGATAATTTGGTTTAGAAATTTTATTAAAATTTCCATCCAACTTTGAGAACACTATTTTCAAAAGAAATGGATCAAAACCATTTCATGACTTAGTGTTAATCACAATATATAGAGAGGTGGTAATGTGCTATATTCTACCTGCCACAAAATAGGGAGAGGGCTTGTGTTAACTTTCTCCCCATGACTGAATGGTCAGCACAAAAGCGACTTAAATGAAAATTTAGTTTGTTAATGGTTTCAGAGGGTTTAGTCCAACATGGTAGGAAGGGCATGGAAGAATAGCTCACATCATGATAGAGAGGAATCAAAGAAGGTTCAGTTTAGTAGAGAGGCTGTGTGGGCTACATACTGAAAGACTACAGATACAGTTATATGTGCCCTTTGGATCTTACATAATGACACTCTATGTGTCCTGTTCACTTACTACTGGGTTTTGTGTGTACTATCATGTTTTGCAGTATTACTTTAGTCTCATACCACCTTTTGATACCATAATTCCTTCCATTTGAAATAGAAATGTTTACTCTGCATGACTGTGCTTAAGATTTTTGATTAAGACAGAGACCCACACTGGAGCATCGGACTAAGCTCCCAAAGTCCCAATGAGGAGCAGAAGGAGGGAGAACATGAGCATGGACGTCAGGACCACGAGAGGTGCACCCACCCACTGAGACAGTGGGGCTGATCTATTGGGAGCTCACCAAGGCCAGCTGGACTGTGACTGAAAAAGCATGGGATAAAACC
>NW_026068104.1:1493774-1524524 GCF_014885135.2 Alexandromys fortis
ACTGCTCTTTGGACTGGAGAGGGAGGGGGAGAGGAGTGGGGGGAGGGGGAGAGGGGCGGGAGGAGGGGGAGGGAACTGGGAGGCTGGGAGGAGGCAGGAATTTTTTTTTCAATAAAAAAAAGATTTTTGATTAAGGCTCTAGTAAACTTTGGAATCTCCTCTAGATGGAATAAAACGTTTTACCTTGATAATCATGCACACTCTTTTCCCTTTTGAGCAAAGAATACTCTTGTTATGAAATTTGTGCATAAGTTCTTGGCAAGAAGTGTGCTCAATTGTTCTTGGATGTGCATACTTTGTAAGGAAGCCATGAGGCTTGGGGAAATGAAATACATAATGTTTTTATTTGAATATAAACTGATCACAAAGGATCATGTGTTGGACTCCATATTGGGATATGGAGAAAGTTTTAATAGGTGGGTACAATATGGGGATGGGAGCATACTTTTGACCCTTATATCACTCCCAGTCCAATATTATTTCTCTGTCTATCTGCTTTCCACAAGATGGTAAAAACTCTATATCCACATGCTTCTGCCACCAAGGTCTTCTCATGAACATGTAACCCTATGAAACCATAAGGAAAATAAACCTTGCCTCCCTGAAGTTATTCTGTTAGTTATTATTTTTATTACAACAAAATGAGGAATACAGGGTAGTATTTGAGCTATTTAAATTGGTATATTGGTGATACTCTTGGCTGATACTTATTTTGCAGTTTGACTTTGCATTCATATGATGGTGTTACTTGCAACTAATAATTGATTTTCACCCAGGTCTGTCCTATCCCGTTTTCCAAGAACTCAGATCACCATTTTAGAACAGTATGTATATCTCTAAAGCAGAAGAGAACTAGAACTGAACATTCGCCTTTTGGATTTTCACTAACCTAACACCATGTGTTGAGGAAAACAGTTTAATATAAATTTGTGGTGTAACAAAATATGGTTTGTGAGCCTTGCAGAGGAAGAAGAAAGTTTGATGTGGTGAGATTGCAAAGAGAACTGGGGAAGTCTGGGTTTATTTCCTACCTCAGAGCATTTCGCCCTGAATTTGTGAAAATGTTAAGAATGATGAATGATCTGTAAATAGAAGATTTCTCTGACTGTGAGCCATAAACAACCATAAATGAATTAGACTGAACAGCTGGGAGCAAAATCGTGGGTATTATGCAGGCACACAGAACCGGCTGCGGACTGTAACTAGCATCCCACCCTATTGATTAGCTGTTCTATGGACCATAATAAAACTCTCATGGTTAATTGCGAGAAAGAGCCACACACCTAGAAACAGGCAAGTTAAGGTGTCAGCCCTCCAGTTTATAGCTCAAAGGCAGGATAATTTGTGTTTCATTACAGCCTTTTCTGTGCAGGATCTATAGGGCTCAGTCAAATATACACTCCAACACACTCATATTCTCTCTCTCTCTCTCTCTCTCTCTCTCTCTCTCTCTCTCTCTCTCTCTCTCTCTCTCTCTCCTTCCTGCATGGAAATATTTTATTACAGTTTGCTGTCTTCTAGTTAAGATTCAGTGACTTATCAGTTAGGCTAAGTTTGATTTACAAAGAAAAGTCCTAGATTTCTATTCTGGGAAGATACTGAAGGATGGTTATGGTTTTCTTTATCATGTTACCACTTTCTCCACGAGGTCAACTTGGGCTAATTTAATCTTCACACATTCTCTTACATAGAAACTTTAAGAGATAAACTCACATAAACTATATAGTTTTGAAAGGGGGCTAAGGCCTTTATTACTACTGTTATTTTCTGTGAAGTAAAAGTGACAGGTGTTTCATAAGGACCTCTGTAGAGTCTCTTCTGAATTTAAGATTTGTTGTGTAGAGGAGAGAGTAAGTGTTGGTTTATGCCATATAATACTATATGAAGGAGCTAATGGGCTATTTTGTTTTGTGTTCTATAACAACCATCCTATTTGAGAAAGCAATCTATCTCTTGAGGATTTATTATAATGGGAAATATGAACACTTGGTTATTTTCCTTCAATATTTTTATCTTAAAGTGAGGTATAGGTGTATTTCTGGGTTCAGCTATCATGGGCATCATTGATAGTGGGAGAAATGGGTGTATCTTGTCAACATGAAATATACTATGAATGGAACTTATTTCCAGTAGCAATGCAGTCTATATTTTAGGATGTATTTTTCTTTTGCTATGCTACTAAGGTTTCCACAACTTGGTATCCAAAAGTACCATTCTATTCATGAGTTCGGATATTGACTTTCCTGTTGATGCTTTGAATATTGAGTGAATTTGTTTTTTAGTGAAGAATAACTTTTCTGTGTATTACCACCTACCCTGGAAAACTGATTTATTTCTGTGGACTCAGGAGGGCCCTGTTCTTTCAGCTGAACCATAAATGTGGGTTTAACACAGCAATCTTCCTTTCACCCAGAGTTAGTAAGTTTCTTTTTGAGTAGCTATTATCTACCAGACAGCTTAGCATTGGCTGCACCAATTATTAGACTTACCATTTAATTACTTTTAGTCTCATTTAAGTTGCATTTCTCATGCAACTATAACCGTCAAACATTTTTATTCAGGTCAGCATGCTATATTCACGACCTAGAGGCTTTTTTTTTAGATCATATGAAACAAAATATCAGTCTTATCACATAAGAACTATCTACTTCATGGAATGAGTATAAGATGGCCAGGATAAAAATGTAATATCCTTACTAGAGTTCTTGATATGTGTCAATTTACAATTAGCAGACATGCCTTTTAAAATAATCTTTTAGAGTGGTCATGACCTAAAACATTGAATTCTTTCTGCACTAGGGGTACCTAGCTCTTCCATAAGGAGGAAATTCAGGTATAAGGACTGAGTGTATGGTGTGGGAGGTCGTTCTGTCTGTGTGCTGCTTTTCTTGGTTAATGAATAAAGAAACTGCCTTAGCCTATTGATAGGGCAGATAGGTAGGTGGGGAAGATGAAACTGAATGCTGGGAAAAAGAAGGGTGGAATCAGAAAGAAGCCATGGATCCTCTGTCTGAGACAGAAGTCGGTTAGAATCTTGGTGGTAAGCCACAGCCACGTGACCATACACAGATTGATGGAGATGGGTTAAATAAAGATGTAAGAGTTAGCCAATAAGAACAGGAAACCATTTCCTAAATATAACCCCAGAAGTACAGACACTGAGAGAAACAATTCATAAATGGGACTTTATATAACTGAAAAGCTTCTGTAAAGCAAAAGATACGGTCAACAAGACAAAACGACAACCTACAGAATGGGAAAAGATCTTCAATAACCCCACATCAGACAGAGGTCTGATATCCAAAATATTCAAAGAACTCAAGAAATTGATCATCAAAGAACACATAATCCAATAAAAGAAGTGGAATACAGACCTAAACAGAGAACTGTCAACAGAGGAATCTAAAATGGCTGAAAGACACTTAAGGAAATGTTCAATATCCTTAGTCATCAGAGAAATGCTAATTAAAAAGATTCCATCTTATACCTGTAAGAATGACCAGGATCAAAAGCACTGGTGACAACTTATGCTGGAAAGGTTGTGGGGGAAAAGGGAACACTTTTGCATTACTGGTGGGATTGCAAGCTGGTACAGCCCCTTTGGATGTCAGTATAACGATTTTTCAGAAAATTAGGAAACAACCTTCCTAAAGACCCAGTAATACCACTTTTGGGTATATATCCACAGGATGCTCAATCGTGCCACAAGGGCATGTGCTCAACTATGTGCATAGCAGCATTGTTTGCCATAGCCAGAACCTGGAAACAACCTAAATGCCCCTCGACCAAAGAATGAATAAGGAAAATGTAGTACATTTACACAATGGAGTACAACACAGCAGAAAAAAAAATGACATCTTGAATTTTGCAGGAAAATGGATGGAGATAGAAAACATTATTTTGAGTGAGGTAACCCAGAAACAGAAAGACAATTATCACACATACTCACTCATAGGTGGTTTTAAAACATAAAGCAAAGAAAACCAGCCTGCAAACCACAATCCCAGAGAACTTAGACAACAATGAGGACCCTAAGAGAGACTTACATAGATCTAATCTACATGGGAAGTAGAAAAGACTAGATCTCCTGAGAAAATGGGGACCTTTCAGGAGGGTTGAAGGTGGGAAAGGAAAGGCAGGGAGGGGAGCAGAGAAAAATGTAGAGCTCAATAAAAATCAATAAAAAAAGATAAAAAAGAGTTAACCGGTAAGAACCTGGAGCCAATGGGCCAAGCAGTGTTTTAATTATTATAGTTATTGTGTGGTTATTTCAGTTCTGACTGGCTGGGATGAACAAGCTGTTCCCTGCAACAAATATACTCTACTTCTCAGTAGCTTATGTAGTAGGTTGTGTCTTCTCAGAAGATAAATCCAAAACTTAATTCCCAGTACCTGTGAAGACTTCATTTACGAGTAGGGTTTTGTATATATAATTGAAAGATCTTCAGTTGATATTTAACCTTGAGCTCTAATTACTAATGTAAGAATAATGGGGGAAAACAGAGATTTTAGATCTAGAGAAAAGAAAGAAATAGTTTGTATAGGATGTTATAGAAGTTAATTTGATAAATCCATAAACCAGGAAATGTCAAAGTATGAAAGCAACAACTAGATTTTTGAAAAGAGGCATAGAAGAGTTTTGTCTCAGAGCCTGCAGAAGGAATCAAGCATGCCAACACCTTGATTTCAGACTTATTGACTTTAGGGCTCTGAAAGAGTATATTTCTGTTGTTTAAATCCAAGTTGTGTTACTTTGTTATGGCAACCCTAGGAAACTAATATAAACTCCCACTCCGTATTCCATCCAAAGTTCCCTTGGGATATATTGGGTATAAGCAGAGTGTTTATTGCCCTTGGTCAATTGATCCTTATTAGTTTTCTACTGTGCTGAAGAGATTTGTTGCTGTTTTCTTATACTCCCAACTCAATTGGCAACCCAATCATTATACAATTTTGATTGGTTACAAGTACATCACAAGAATAAGTTTTCTTTTCTTCTAACTACTCTATTAATCTTAAAATCATAGTCCACCATACACTCTTGGCATGACAACATCCTTCTGCAGTGGTTTTCCTGATCCCAAAATACTAGGTTATAGACATCGGGGCATTTTTATTACAGTTTTAATCCTTCCTTCCTTCCTTTCTTTCTGAGTTGAAGCATTAATAAAATTATTTTTGTTTTATAAATTTTATATTAAAATTTTTGTGTAAGCATGATACAATGTGTGAGTGGAGATAGAAGACAACATTGGGCAGTTTGTTATCTTCTTCCACACTCTGATGTGAGTCCCAGGAATTGAACTTGGGTTGGCAGACTTGGCAGCACATATCTTCATCTTCTGAGCTACCCCACTACCACATTTTTTAAAAAAAATCTAAATTGGCTTGCTAGTCTTGGAATTGGCAAATCAATTTCTTCTCTTTTATTATATGAGTAAAGTACTATATTTACAACAAGTAAGTTCTGGTTACATTCTTTTATAACCAATCTTTTTCTGTTACATAGATAACACAGAAAAATGTTAATAGTTATAAATGTATTTATTTTTGCTTTTGTGATGGGCATTCTTACTCATGTATCTACTCTAAGGAAATGGCATAATTATTAGCCAGTCATGAATGTTTGTGCCTTGATTCTAACTGTGTTCTCTTTATTGTCATCTTGCTTCTCTTCTATCTCTGTCATAGCCTGGACCAGCATCTGGCATACCATAAATGTATTTATCTGATTTTGTTGATCATTATAATCTCTAATTAATTTATTAGATATCCATAATTTTTCATTTTTGTCAATTTTTCTCTATTCTCTGTAGTTATAGTAGTGGTAATAGGTGTCTCATAAAACTTTATTCTTAGGGGAGTATTCATCCATTGCTGGTTGGAGTACAAACTTGTAAGGGCACTATGGAAATCAGTGTCATGGCTCCTGAGGAAGATGAGAATAGATTTACCTCTAGGTCTAGTCATACTACTTTGGGGAATATACCCAAAGGATAATTCATCCTAACACACAGATATTTGTTCAATCATGTTTACTGTGGCTTTATTCATAATAGCCAGAAATTATTAAACACCTAGATCTCTCTCAGTGGAGGAATGAATAAGGAAAATATGAAACATTTATTCAATGGAATATTATTCAACCATTAAAAATTAAATTTGCTGGTAATGAGTGAAATTAGGGAAAAAAATCACCCTGAGTGAGGTATCCCAAACACAGAAAGACAAATATTATCAGTTCTATGCTCAGCTGAACCCAGAGAAGCTTTCTCCTGCTGCAGAGGGGAACAAATACAGAGACTTAAAGTCAGACATTATGCAGAGTGAGAGACCTTGGAACACACAGCCCTAAATGAGATATCTCCATCAAATTTTTCCCCTCAGGGCTCATGGAACCAGTGGGAAGAGGAGGAAGAGCCAGAGGGGATGGAGGGCACCAAGGAAGCAAGGCCTCTAAATCGACAAGACTGATGCACATGTGAACTCACAGAGACTGCGGCTGCATGCTCAGGGCCTTCCTAAGGCTGTACCAATTGGGGTCCTAGAGATGTAAGGAGTTTTTACATGCCCCCATTGCTAACCAGAAGCATCCCACAACTCAGCCATTTACAATTGACAACTTACTGTCCTCCAGGGCAGTCTCACTGGCCAAAGAAATGACTCTTAAGGATAGGTTGCTAACTCAGCAGCAGATGATGGCCAACAAAAATGATTAAATGGTATCTTCGGAGGTTTCTTGTCTCATAGTATCATACCAGGCCTGTTGCTTTCTTTATTTAATTTTACTTAATATTTTTATTTTAGCTATAAATTTTTTCTTCTCCCTTTTTCCCTACAGGTCCTTTGCATATAAATGATATCTTTCTGTTTAGTGTTTTTATGAAATTTCTGAGTGTGTGAATGAGTGTGTCTTTGATTCTTGTGCCTTCTTTTTGTTTTTTCCTCCTGTTTGTTTTTTATGTCAAATTCCAATGTGTTACCTTTGCTTTATCTTATTTTATTATTATCCCATAAATTTTGTTGGTTTCCCAATGAAAGACAGAAAGGGATGGCTTTGTATGGGAGGGGAGGTGGAGAGAAGCTGGGAGTAGAGTGAGGAAAAATCATAATCATGACATAGTATGTGAAAACATTATTTTCAGTAAAAGGAAAAATAAAGTTTTTTTTAAGTAACAATGTCACTAAGATCCAATGGCCAGAAGGATTTAATTCAGGTACTAAGTTATGAAAGCCATTAGCCGATAGGTAATGGTCTAAACTTTAGAGTAGGATTAGATAAGAAAGTCTCTTGTGTGCAGAATTAAGTTCAGTGCTGCTTATTGCATTTATCCTTGTGGCTCGATGAGCCTGTTGTCTCATCTTAGCCAGATTCACTGACCCAGGCATGGAACCTTCCACAGTTAGTTGGCCCCTATTATGTCAGTCATCAGTTAAGAAAATGTACCACAGACTTACCCTCAGGCCAACCTAATGGGGGCATTTGCTAAATTCCCCCTTCAAAAAAGTAGCCAGTACATGTACCAAGAAGACAAAAGATTGAAGAAAAATAGAGAGGTGTGAGAAGATTTTAAATTTTAGGCCCTAGACTTTATTTTAGCTTCCTTTTAGTCCTTGGCTTGATTCCTTAAAAAACAGTCATTTCACCAGGTCTTAGGCTATGGTTTGTCTTTGAGGCTGAGGTCATCTTTGTGTTTTCTTTATGGTTGTATCACTGATTGTCTTTGGTTCTCAACATACAACTGAAACAATTGTTTTTGTCCTTTTTTCAACAGTCTTGTATACACATGTCCTTATAGTATGATTTAGCATCTTTTGGGTATATGCCCAAGAGTGGTATTGCTGATGTAGGTTGATTCCCAATTTTCTAAGAAACAGCTATACTGATTTCCAGAGTGGTTGTACAAGTTTGTATTCCCACTAGCAATGGATGAGTGTTCCCCTTACTTCACATCCTCCTCATATAAGCTATCATTGGTATTTTTATTTTAGCCATTCTGACTGGTAGCTCTGGTCAGATTTATATTGAGGTATTTAATCCATTTGGACTTGAGTTTTGTGCATGGGAATAGATATGGGTCTATTTTCATTCTTCTACATGTTGATATCTAGTTATGCCAGCAACATTTGTTGAAGATGCTTTCTATTTTTTTCATTGTATGACATCAACATTTGTTGATTATGTTTTTTTTTCATTGTATCATTTTAGCTTCTTCATGAAAAATGTTCATAGTAGCATTTTTGTAATATCCAGAACCTGGAAACAATCTAGATGCCCCTCAGCCAAAAAATGGATAAAGAAAATATGGCATATTTACATATTGGAGTACTACTCAGTATGCAAAAGAAAAAAAAAGCAATGACATCTTGAAATTTGCATGCAAATGGATGGAATTACAGAAAACCATCCTGAGGGGGTTAACCCAGATCCAGAAAGATGACCATTCTATGTACTCACTCATAAGTAGATACTAGCTATAAATTAAAGGATATTGAGCCTATAGTTCATGATCCTAGAGAAGCTAAGTAACAAGGTGAACCTTAAGAAAAACATACATAGCTCTATCTGGAAAAAAGAAATAGACAAGATTGCCTAACAAAATTGGGATCATGGGCGTGAAGAGAGAAGGGAGGGTGGAAGGGGAAGAGGAGAGTAGAAGGGGAGAAGAACTTGAGGAAATGGGATATTTAAGATGGAGGAAAGACAGAAATAATAGCAAGGAAAGAGATATTTTGATTGAGGGAACCATTGTGGGGTTAGAAAGAAACCTGTACTTAGAGAAATTCCCAGGAACCCACACGGATGACCCTAGTTAAGAGCCTAAACAGTAGAGGAGAGTACTGGCATTGCTCTGTAGTCAGACTAATGACTATCTTAAATGTCACCATAGACCCTTCATCCAGCAACAGATGGAAGAAGAGGTAGAGACCCACAGCAGAACACTGGGGTGAGCCCCCAAAGTCCAGTTGAAGAGTGGGAGGAGAGAGAATATGAGCAAGGAGGTCAAGATTATGATAGGGACACCCACTAAAACAGTTTACCTGAGCTAACTAATGGGAGCTCGCCAATTCCAGCCAGACAGGGAAGGAAACAGCATAGCGTAGGACCAAACTAATCCCTCTGAATGTGGGTGACAGGTATATGTCTGGGGCAGACTGTGGGACCACTGGCAGATTTATCCCTACTGCTTGTACTGGCTTTTTGGGAACATATTCTTTTTGGATGGATACCTTGCTCAGCCTAGATATAGTAGGGAGGGCCTTGGACCTTCCCCAAAGCAATGTGCCTTACCCTCTCTGAGGATTGGATGAGGGGTGGAGTGGGGAGTAGGTGGTGGGAATGTGGGAGGAAAGGGAGTGTGAGCTGGGAATGGTATGTAAAATGAAAAAAGATAGTTTGTTTTTTTAAAAACAAAATAAAATAATTTTTTTAAAAAAAATCTTGTGTAAGGTTGTTTCTTTTCAGTGAGGTTTAAAATGGTATTTTCAATATCTAAGACCAATACCAGTGAGGCTGTTAATCTGAATATCCATGAATTTATAAACAACTCTGTGGAGAATTTTTACCTTTATGTGATTTATTTTAAAGTTTCTCTTTTGCTTTTAGCAAAACAAGATATTGTATTTTACATGTGAATTGATTGCGAGATATTTAATGTGCTGTATACTAGACTAATGTTTCTGTTATACTTTGAATTATCACTAGTATTTAATAAGTACCATAGTAATAAAAATTTTCTCATGGAAAAATTTAGGCTAAAAACTGTAAAGGGAATTGATTACAATTACTCAGTCATAAAAAAACTCAAGATGTTTTGAATGCATTGATAATTATGATAGTGGTGATGATTGACCGACTAAGAAGATCCACTCAGCATACACATGCAGCAATTTTGTCCTGAGCCCAACAGAGCTTGGTTCAGTATGGAAAAAGGCATACATGGAGAGAAAAGGAGAATATAGATCCCATGCCATGATCAAACTATCATTTGTAATATAAATTTATTTCACATCCAAGCAGTAGTTTCCTGTCCCTCCTCTTCTCCCAGTCTTTTCCCCGCCCCCTCTGCTACCATCCCACAATTTATGCTTCTATTTCTGTTTAGGAAAGGGCAGGTTTCCCATGAGTACCAACAAAGCATGGTGTATCAGATTGCAGTAAGACTAAGCACCTCCCCATGTGTTAAATCCAAGCAAGATGAATCAGTATGAGGAGTAGGATCTCAAAAGCCAGCAAAAGTGTTCAGAGTTATACAAGAAAACCAAGCTACACAACTGTAGCATATATGCAGAGTGCTCAGGTCAGTCCTATGCAGGTTCCTTGGTTGTTGGTTCAGTCTCTATGAGCCCAGATTAGTTGATTTTGTTAGTTTTTTTTTTTTTTATAGTGAGCTTGACCCATTTGGCTCCTACAATTCTATCTCCCTCTCTTCTGTAGAATTCCCCAAACTCTAACTAATATTTGGTTATGAATCTAAATCTGTTTCCATCAGTTGCTAAATGAAGCCTCTCTGATGAAAATTGGACTAGGCACAAATCTGGTCCCAGGAGACGGCCAGTTCAGGCTATGTATCTGCTATTGCTATGAGTCTTAGCTTGGGTCTTCATTGTAGATTCCTGGGACATTCGCTTGCTCCAGAATTTTACCTGATCACAAAATGTTTCCCTTTCCAGCAGCAACTTTCAGTACTCTCTCGCCCACTAACTTGATGACTTATATCCTCAGTCCATGCCCAAAATATCTTCCATTTCCCTTTCCCAGGAAGGTCTGGATATCCACCCATAAATACTCCTTGTTACATAGTCTCTCTGTGTCAGTGGATCATAACGTAGTTATCTATTATTTTACAGCTAATATCTACTTATGAGTGAGTACAAACATGTTTGTCTTTCTGAGTCTGGGTTATCTCACTCAGGATGATTTTCTCCTAGTTCCACCCATTTGCCTTCAAATTTCCTGGTGTCCTTGTTTTAAACAGCAGAGTAATACTCCATTGTGTAAATGTACCACATTTTCTTTATCCGTTATTCAGTTGAGGGGCATCTATATTGTTTCCAGGTTCTCAGTATTACGAACACAGTTGAGTAAATGTCCTTGTGGTATGAGTGTGTATCCTTTGGGTCTATGCCCAAAAGTGGTGTAGCCGGATCTTGAAGTACATTGATTCCTTCTTTTCTGAGAAATCACCACAGTAACTTCCAAAGTGGCTGTATAACTTTGCACTCAGATCAGGAATGGAGTAGTGTTCCCCTGGCTGCTCATCCTCTCCAGCATGAGCTGTTGCTTGTGTTTTTGATCTTAGCCATTCTGACAGATGTAAATAGAATCTCAGTGTTCTTTTGATTTCCATTTCCCTGACAACTAAGGATGTTAAACAACTCCTTAAGTTTTCCTTGGCCATTTGATATTCTTCTGTTGAGAATTCTTTGTTCAGGCTTGTATCCCATTTTTATTTGGATTATTTGGTTTGTTGATATCTAGTTTTACTTCTGTATATATTTTGGAAATTGTCCCTCTGTTGGATGTGGGGTTGGTGAAGTCTTTTCCCATTTTGTAGGCTGCTGTTTTGTCCTATTTGGTGTATGAGGTCCTTCTGCATTTGTGTTGATTTCATTGGTTGAATAAAGAATCTGCCTTGGCCTTTTGATAAGGCAGCACTTAGGTGGGTGGAGTAAACAGAAGAGAATTCTGGGAGGAAAAAGGCATTCAAAGAGCTGCCTGCCATGATGCTGCCAGGACAGACATCCTGAATCTTTCCCAGTAAGCCACGACCTCGTGGTGGCATACAAATTATTAGAAATGGGTTGAATCAAGATGTGAGAGTTGGCCAATAAGAGGCTAAAGCTAATGGGCCAGGCAGCAATTTAATAGAGATCTCTGTGTGATTGTTTTGGGCATAAGCTAGCTGGGTGGCCGGGACAACAAGCAGCCTGCCAGCCCAGGTGTAAGCCAGTCAGGCGGCGGGATGTAGCCCACCGCTCCATCTACAACACC
Source organism: Alexandromys fortis (assembly GCF_014885135.2). Lineage (NCBI taxonomy): Eukaryota > Metazoa > Chordata > Mammalia > Rodentia > Cricetidae > Alexandromys > Alexandromys fortis. The sequence continues at coordinate 1,505,770 of NW_026068104.1, forward strand.
TATTGACTATGTCTTTTGCCTTATGGAAGCTTTTCAATTTAAGGAGGTCCTATTTATTAATAGTGGATCTTAGTGTCTGTGCTACTGTTCTGTTCAGGAAGTTGTGTCCTGTGCAAATGCGTTCAAGGCTTCTTTCCACTTTCCCTTCTATCAGGTTCAGTATAACTGGATTTATGTTGAGGTCTTTGATATACTTGGACTTGAATTTTGTGCAGGGTGATCCATATGGATTTATTTGCATTCTTCTACATGTTGATATACATTTATGCCAACATCATCTGAGGATGCTTTCTTTTTTCCATTGGAAAATTTTGGCTTTATTGACAAAAATTAGGTATCTATAGGTGTGTGGCTTTCTGTTTGGGTATTTGATTTGATTCCATTGATCTATCTGTCTGGTGTTATGACAATGCCATGTAGTTTTTATTTCTACAGCTCTGTAGTAGAGCTTGAAATTAGGGATGGTAATGGTGACACCTCTACAAGTTATTTTATTATGTGGGATTGTTTTAGACATCCTGAGATTTTTCTCTTTCCATATGAAGTTGAGTATTGTTCTTTCAAGGTACCACACTATCATTATCCTGGAGATTCTCCTAGTATCACTAGCCTTACTGTTCAAAGAAATGTGAGAATACAGGAGTACAATCAACTCAGAATAATTTCAACAACCTACCTTCAAATGATAGGCTGGGCAAGATCACTCTTTATGAGTTCTTTTTGGTTCTGTAATGCTATAATATGATTTTATATGTGGCTACCAAGCAAAACATTTTGCTGAAGCAGGGGGAATCTTTAAAGTGTTTAATTGAGATAAATAGATTGCAAATAAGGTGTACATGACCCTAGCACTGTTAGAATAGGGGATATTGTTTATAAGGCTGATACTTTGAAGCAATGTAGGGACCATTGTCTTTTCTTACTGACATGCAACTAGTAGTAAATCTTTCAGAAAACAGCATCATTATGAAAAGGAAACAGAGGTAGTTACTTAAGAGTTGGAGATTTTGCCAGAAGGCTCTTGAGAAACAAGCAGTCTATTTATAGCTGAAAGCTTCTGATGACATTGACTTCTCTGGCTGTCATGTCTACAATCAGTAACTACGACCAATGAGGTGATGTTTCTGAGTTAGAAATAGGGCTTCCAAGGGATTGGCAGCATCTGCATTTATATCTCTTCAGAACCAGACACTCATCTTCTGAAAAAAAATGTTTTCCGTATGCTTTCTGAGTTACTGATAATTGTTATTAATGGGATTGCTATCACTCTCTCTGGCTGACCTACAGAGCAAAAGAATAAAAGTCTTAAGGAAGTGGAATTAATAATTCCATTGCAATGCATCATAGAGATAAGTTAGTAATTGCAAGGTCAGATGGGCACACACAGATAGATTGTTAGCTGGTTATACTATAATGAAAGAGCAGACCTTTTACATAAGTTTATGAATAATGTTTCTCATAAAGACAGGAGATTGATTATCCCAGAAAAGCTTCTCCCTGAACCTAAGACCATCAGCAATCACAATAATGAAATATTAATAACAAATTTTAGAATCTATCAAGAATAAATTCCATAACCCACTGTAATGAGCTCCTTGTTTCTAATTTTGGAGAGAGCTAAATGATATATTACTGAAGGCAGAAACAGAAGACTATATTTTACATTGGAGGCCAAATCCGGTTGTTTCATCAAAAGTTGTAAATTTAAAGATGTGCTTGTGAGAGAGAACAATAGGAAGTTCAGATGGGTCTTTACGCTCATGTTGATTGTTATTTTCCTGTTTAATGTTACTTATGTCCCACACAGAAAAGATGTTAGTTAATTTCTTCTTAGGGAAATATTCTTTGAATGTCTGTTTTTCGGTAAACACCTACATAATTAAACCTTTGTAATATAAGAGCTTAAAGACCCATATTCGTTAGTTCCCTAGCAACCATAGGAACTCTGAATCTTTAAGCTACAGATCAAAACTAGAATCCTTAATACAGAAGTAAAATAAGGTGCTTAATAGTAAAAATATGTGTTCATTTTGAATTATGGACAGAAAGAAAGAATAATGATCTCACCAATACATCTTTATTTTCCTGATTGATGTAAAGCTATGTGGGTGGAACTCAGCACAAATACAATTCAGAGTTTCTATATTTAAGACCCACATTAAACTTACCTTTTTATGCTCTAAATTAGTCGCGTTGATATAGCTGAATATATCACTATCATATAATTACATTTTCCAGGTATAAAAAGATGTTATATGGCTTTAATACAAAATAAAAGGGACATAATTTAAGATTAGTGCCAAAGTTGCTGTTTTCATCTATGTTCCCATTCATGATCTTTCACACTTTAAATTACAACTTCTACACTGGGGCCTGGCTCACATCAAACACTCTCCTTCTAGTCCCATTTTTGATTAAAGGCATTTATCAAATGCAGTTGGGAACATTTCCGGATTCAACTGAAGTAATAGTTGCACAATTCTGCATATACTAAAACCCACCGAGATGTATGTTTTATAGGGGTAGATTCCATGGTGTGTGAGATATATCTCAATAAAGCTCTTGGTATTTTGAAAGAAGGTAAGTTTCTTGGTCCTGGCAGTCTTGATTCCTCTTTCTTCGCAGTGCTACCTCCAGAGTGAGCAGCATCTTCTAAGTGGCCTAGTATTTGCTCTCAGCCTCTAATGAATCCTAAAGTTGCCCAAAGCTTGCTTTAAGACAAACCTTAATGGAAAAAAATTTATAAGCAAAGGTGTGAAGATGAGGATCAGATGCAGTGGTCAGATCTTGATATGCAACACTGGCTGTGTACCAACATTAAAGCTGAGCATGTGTTGTCCAGAGGCTTCCAGAAGTCTTTGTGCTCAAGGTCAAGGTGTTACCATTGTTTCTAATGACATGCAATGAAATTTGCTGCCATGAAAAATATTTCTTTTAGAGACCTCAGAGGCATTGTTTCCCTCCAGGGGGGAACTATTTAGATCCCATTATGTTCAACAAAAACAATGACTGATTATGCGCCATCAGTTAGTATTATAATTGATGAACATGATATCCTTTTCATTACTTTCTCCCTCTGTGCTATCCCCAAGGCAACCAATCTGATCCCTTGTGTTCACATTCCCTTATCCCCTCCCCCCTCTCCCCATCCCTGCCCCCATTCTACCCAGGAACTCTTATCTATTTCCCCTTCCCAGGGAAATCCATGTGTCTCTATGGGAGGCCTGCCCCTTTCTTAATGGAGTAGAAATGCATGGGGAGGGTGGATATAGATGGGAGGTGTAGGGAGGGAACAGGAAGAGAGGATGGAGGGAAAACTGTGGTTAGTATGTAAAATAAATAAAAATTAAATTGAAAAAGAAAAAAAAAAACAATTGATGAACATGAAACCAAGTAAATATTTAATCTAGGAATTATATTCAGTAACTTGGTAGACCCCTTAAGTCTACCCCTATACACTATTGCTGACATTTTAAAAATTACTCTTCCTTAGTTATACCTATCCAGTTATTACTTTAAAGATAACTTTATAAATCTTCCTGACTTATGGATTCATTCTAACTGCAAGAAAGCTATATAAATGAGATTCATTGAGATTAATCCAAATTCACAATGACTAAATACATTATTATTAACCTGTGTATTTGGTAAATGCTTACTAGTAAAACAACAACAACAAAATCCAAAACATTGAGACAGGCCCTTCGGATGCGTTAGAGATGAGGAAGGTAGGATTCCTGCCCTAAAGTAAAAAATTCTATACGATTTGACTCCAAAGCAAAAGCAATCACAGAGAAGCATGGAAGAATTACAGTTTGTTGAGAAGATAAAAGAATATTTAAAAACATAAGTAGCATTTCTGTTTATTCTTCAAAGCTAGGGTACATTTAGACACAGAGATGGATTCGAGAAGACTGTCCTGACATAGCTAGCAATAGAGTAAAGGCACACAGATAGAAAAGAAGCAAGAGTGGTACTCAATAAATGCAATTTGATATGTAAATGAATAATCACTTGGCAGTAAGCATATCATAAATAGAAGCTATGGTACTGCTACTGTAGAGGATTAAGGAAGATGTAAGCTATACTTGAATGATGTCAGAAATATAGGAAACCATATAGCAAGATATCTGTATTTTTCCAGTCTTTCAAAGTAGTCAGAGCCATACATAACTCATTATGTGCTTTAATGCACTGGTTTCTGCTGTTTTTCAAAATATGAGATAAGAAACACCAAAAATATAGCTATTGCTGGACTTCTTTTTGGAGTAGAGTTAAAAATATCATTCCACATGTCAGTCATGACATGAGCAATTTACACAGAAATGAATTCTAGAGTAAAGTTTGTTTCATTAGAATAGGTCACACAACTCTTTATAAATATATCAACTTTCCATTTTGCTTTGACTGCCAGGATGTTCATGTTCGTATCTGTGGATCAATTATAGCCAATTGATTTTGTTTTGTGATCTATATACATCACAAATGTGTTCATTTAACACATTTTGTTGATTATACTGTATATTCTAGGTACTATGGATATAATAGTAAATGAAAAAGATATAAAACTTGCATTTGTGTTGACTATTGTCTAGTGGAAAACTGAAAAAAAAATCCATGAGCAAACAAATAGATAACTGTGTAATTTTTATTTGTCCTGGTCCCAATTTCCGGTTCATATTTAGTATTTGCTTATTGAATATGTCTTTACTCAACTGCCACTATGGGGCAAGGTGGTAGGATATAAATAAATGCATAAATAAATCACATAGCTCAAAAAAATTGCAGTGGGAGAATATATTTTAAGTGAATTTCATCAAAATAGACCTTTTCTGTGGGGATTTTTCTTCTCTTAAATGAGAAGTTTCGTGTATGATTTTATCAGCTGCTGAAATAAAATTTATAAAGATAATATCCTGTCTTTAAAGACCCTGAGATTGAAGAGAAAGCAACTTCTTCCTGTATGATATCCATTTTTGAGCTATTCCCACCTCACAAAACGAACATATCAAACAAAAAAGGTTCGGTGTTGGATCTAGTCCTGTCCCAATCTTTCATGCAGAAATGTTTTTTTTTTTATGCTCCTGTCAATGACATGCTCTTTACAACTGAGTCCTAAGATGATGGGAGAATTTTTACAGTATTGGATCCTTAAAGCTTAAGTGAGAATAATGATTTTTAAAATAGACAATCAACTGTGCAAATGATATTTGGAGGCTACCTTCAATCATAAGCTGAATTGAGTATGGTTACGGACAGTGATCCAAATGAAAAGCAGTATTTTGGTGGCTCCAGTCAGTTTACTATAATGAATCAGAGCTAGGCTCTGCCTTATGGTCTTCACAAACTTTCTGGGGAACAGGAGCCATAGAAGACATGACCAGAAGGCCAACTATATATTCAGATTCAGTCAGTCTGTAAATAAAAACAACAATAACAAAACTGAGTCATGGTGCCAAAATGTAAGATGTGAAGTTTCATTGAGAGGATGAAGTAGATTTTATGAAAAGGTAGCATTTCATTTGGGTCTTGAAAAATAAAAGTAGCATTTTGGTAAGCATATTATGCAGAGAACAACATTTTAACCATAGGAAATTCTATTAACAAAGAAAAGGAGGTATGCAAATTTAAGGATTGAAAACCACAGGATATTAATGATAAAGATTTTGATCAGTCAATCTCATGGATAATTGTGAATATAATGAACTTAGATTTTGGAAAGAAATTATACACTTGGGAAATAAGTATTTTATGGCCACTTGAAAAATATGGAGATGTATATCAATATAGTTTCAACCTAGTATTTCACTAGGTCATTATTTTGGGATAATGTGGTAAGAAAATAAAGTGTTAAAGTCAATCAAAAAGAAATTTCAATCTCCCAATTGCTGTTGGGGGCATCTATGCACTTGTAACAAGTGATAATTTACAGCAAGAGGCTGAGACCTAACATTCAAGGTGGTCAGGGAAACAAGTTCATTTACATGGCTTAAGGTTGAAAGTCCATGTGCATATATATCCAAGATATGAGAAGGAAGATTTAATGCTGTCAAAAAGTACTAATGGCCATAATGAAATTGAACACATTTTATATTAATTAAACAAATGATAATCTTGATAAAATAAAATAAAAATTATAGCAAAACTATAAACCACTGAATGATGAAAAGTGTGAGGCAAATGTTTTATAGGGGAAATTATGTAACATATCATATATATATATATGTATACATACACATATATATATATATAATCATACCTTTTCCATCAACTTCATTTTCACTTTTATTGAAAACAATTTTTCTCACATAATATATCCAGGCTATGGTTTACTCTCTCTATAACTCCCTCAATTGCTCCCCACCTTTGCTTTTATCAGTATCTACCCCCTTTGTGTCTCTCGTTAGAAAGCAATTAGGCTTCTAAGAGATAATAAAATAAAAATAGAATAAAAACAATCTAACACATCAGAACAGGAAAAACAACAACAACAACAACAACAACAAACTGAAGGAAAAGAGCCCAAGAAAAGGCACAAGAAATCAATATGGATGCAGAGACCCACTTGTTTGCCCACTTGGGAATCCCATAAAAGCACTGAAGTGTAATCCATAATATATACCTAAAGGACCTGTGCAGGCCCTGTGCATGCAGCCTCAGTGTCTGAGACCTCATATGTGTGTGTCAGTCCCATTGATTTAAAAGTTCTTTTTTGCTTGATGTCCTTCATCTCTGGCTCTCACACTGTTTCTTCCTCCTCTTCAGCAGAGTTTCCTGAGCTCCAAGGGGAAGGTTTTGACAGAGACATTCCATTTAGGGCTGAGAGTTCTACGATCCCTCGCTCTCTGTGCAATGTCTAACTGTGGGTCTCTGTATTTGTCCTGATGTGCTGCAAGAGGAAACTTGTCTGATGATGGCTGAGTAAAGAACTGAGCTGCATCTCTGGCTGGAGTGGCCCATGGGTTCCCAGGGAATCTCTACATGTCTTTTTAAAGGCCTAACACTTAAAGACCAGTTTCCTTTCCTCCACTCCTTCCAGTGGCTGGGGGGTCACTACAAGAGGAACTGTATTAAAAGGTTGCAACATTAGGAAGGTTCAGAACTACTGACCTAAAGGATTGTTTCTAGGAGGATTCATTCTGTGTTTATGAAAAGTAGCCTTCAAATTTTGTTAGCAATGACACCCTTTTGAAAATAATTACTCTGTATCTTAATACATAAGTGTACAAAATGGAGATTTCTGAGCCTACTTACTCAGTCTAAGGAAGTACTATGATTACTGAGTCCATACAAAAACATTACTTCTATACACCTAGAAACTTCTCTGTGAAAGTTCAGTGACTTGGAAGATAACGGCTCCATTAGGTCATATATTTGAACACTTGCTCCCAGTTGATGGAATGATTTGAGAAGGAATAGGAAGTATAGACTTGTTCAAGGAGGTGTGTCACTGGGGTGGGCTTCAAAAGCCAACAGCATTCCCAAATGTCGGCATCTGTCTGCCTCTGGTTGATGTATCAACATATAAGTTCCCAGCTACTTCTCTAGCACTACGCCTGCCTGCCTGCTGCCACGTTCTATGCCAAGACAGTCATAGACACTAATCCCTTATAACTGTAAGCCCCACATAGCTTGTTTTATGACTTATTGATCATAATGATCCACCATAGCAGTAGAAAATAAACTAAGAGGGAATGTGTTGGTACTGGAGAGTGAAAGTTTGGGAAGTGTAATATGAGTGGCAGGGCTGGGCTGCGTCCCGCCCCCGTCAGGCAAGACTTGTCCTGTGTCCAGGCAGCTTCTGTTTTATGATCTCTCTTCAATTCTTGCATACCCCATTGTCCCCATTACTTACATTCATTTTTGCCCATGTGACTTGATTTATTGTCTATTTCCCTCAGAATTGAAAATATCCTTAACATTGTAGAAGGGAACCTAAGTGTTTTCTGATAATTCAGTTTACCATCCTTCCAGCTTTACCTCAGGCTGTGTCATTAGTACTTCTAAATCTTCAGTTCAATCTCTTAGGATTGGCTTATTGTCTATCTTAGTATAGCGACATCTTCATTTCTAGGCCCTATTTAGAACATAGATTATAGTGAATTCAAAGTGTTTATTTGTCCCCACACTTTGGTCATCTTGCATGTTTCACCTGCTTCTTCAAAACTGCATTTCATCCCATTTCTACCCTTAGAACTTACTTAGCATTATGTATTTGAGGACATGTACTTATTGAATGCATTTCTCTGATAACTAAGGAAACACTTCGTTTTGTCTTATTTCTTCATTGCAACTACGTGTTTCAGAAGCAGCTGTGCCTTAAAGTGACAGGTTCTATTGAAACTCTCCTTTGCCCTCACTTCTTCTGCCCAGCATGTGTTTTCAAATCTCTGCAGGAACTGCAGTCCTGCCCTTGAAACTTCCTCTGCCCTGGATGTCAGGGACTTGGCCTTGGGTCAGAACCCTCCCTTTGCAGTAATATATACTATTAAGCAAATGGCACTGAGAAATCTTCTATCCTCAAGTCAGAATGCTCCCATTTAGGTAAAATTTGAGCCTTCTGCTTGCAGTTAGGAATCAGAATGGCAAAAAGAAAAACAGTGTAAAAGCAATATGAGTTCGAATGAAATTATGATAAGAGTCAGATGATAACATTATCCATATCCCCAGAGGCATGCATGAGGGAAGCTCTATAATGTAACGCTGGGACAGAATTTTAATGGTGGAAAAAAGAGTGACATTCCAAGCTGGAATATGAGGCAAACAGGTTCGTTAAAACTTTGAGGTCATCTGGGAGCCCTAGGTATGGAAATAGTGACTGTGTTGTGTTGTGTATATTAACTGAATGAATGAATACTGTTTTGGAATATTATATTACACTATTACACACAAAACACATATGCAAACACTGAAAGACGGAGAGTAAGGGAGGGAGAGAGGGAGAGAGAGAATAAACCTTAACCAAAACAATCTATAACAATTTCTTGAGAGGATATGAGGAAAAAGGGACCTTTGTTCACTGTTAGTGGGGTTGCAAACTGGCCCATCCACTTTGGAAATCAATGTGGGGAATCCTCAAAAATTTAAAAATAAATCTGTCATTGACCCAGCTATACCATTCCTCAGCATGTACCCCAAAGACTCAGTATCCTACTCCACAGATACAGGTTTCAGCCACATTCATTGCTGCTCGAGTTTTTTATTCTTTTAGCTCTTACTGGCTATTTCAGCAATACATTAGGCCTGTGGAAACTGCTTAAAACCCATTTCCACATCGTTAACTTTGAAAAAATTCCTGTCTCCCACAAACAAATTTGGAAGTCATTTCTGTTTCTATGTTTATAGCTCCATATATCTTCTTAACAAAATTTATATGGCTATGTGCTATGTATTATATCATTTCGTATTTTATAAACATTTTCATAGAACAGTTCTATGAGTTATCATTATTTGGGTCTTCTATTTAACATAGGAAGCAACTAAAGCTCAGAAGTTACATTAGCTTACCACTAACCATATAGTAGCAAGTAATTAAAAGGGCCACTGCTCAAACAGAGGCCAGGCTAACTCTAAAGCCCATGTAATTTTGTGGTTCAGGTTAGAGGTGACAAAGCTTGAATTAAATGATAAGTGGGGCTGGAAAAAAGTGGTTTCCTTCAAGATTATTTTGGATGAAGATTTAATGTTTTGCTTTCAAATATCTAGAAGTTTACTAAATCAACTCTGCTAAGACCAGGTTATGAATCCATACCAGTGGCTACTTCTGCACAGAAAATTAGTTATATAAAAAAAAAAACAACAACAAAAAAAACTAAATCCATTCAGCTGCTTGGCTGGTTTGAAAATACATAAAATAAATGGTACTTTTCTTGTGAAATTTAGCAAGTGTGTATTTTATTTGTATAAATGTAGCAAGTGTTTGAGTGGATTGGCAGTTGCTATTATCATTACTTAGTGTGTACAACAAAAATGGTGTTTGCATTCCTTAAAAGCATTTTGTTACCTAAATTACTCGTTAATTAGGTTTGTTGCCACAACACTGTTTGAGTTTTCTCCAAGTTCATGGTGCTCTATTTTCTTCTTGAGCCTCACATGTATTTCCAGATAGGAGTTTTAAGGGTTCTTTCATGTCCATTTCTTATTTGAGCTATACAATCGTCATGTAAGTAAATGAAAGTCAGGGAACAAATACTATTTTGTCCAACACGGCATAGGTACTTAGAGCTTGAGGCAGACTGGAAGTAGTTGTTGTTGACTCTGATTTGATGTTCTCTGTAGTAAAGCATCAGCATCATCTTATTTCATGCATTAAACACAGTGTTTGGACAAGGTGTGCACTCAGTGTTTGTCCATTGGGTGAGTAAGTAAATAGTAACTGAAATTAACATTAAAGTATGAAAACCTTGATAATAAATTGTTGGTAGTTAAAATTCCCAATCTTTGCTCAAAATCAATCCTTGATTTTAATGATGCAGTAAGGATAATGCAAATGAAGCACTGTTGTTCCCTTTATTGTGGATAAACCAGAGCTCTATCTACTGGTTTTTGCAGTTGCTTCCAGGGATCATGGGGATAGGTAAAAGTTATTCTTTGATAAGCATTAATTACATTCAGTTATGCAAGGATGATGATTTGTGACACAAAAAGAATAGCGCATCGGAGGACTTGGATTCAAATCCCAGCTCTGACATTTTCTAGATATTGGAAACCTGGGAAAATGCATAAAGCTTCCTGAGCCTCAGTATCTGCCCTGATAAAATGAGGCTAATAATATCTGCATCAGTAGGAGTTCTATAAAAATTGAATGTGATCATATATATGCGAATGTTCTTTTTGAATTATCATGTACTGTGCTCATGTTATTTTGGGGTTTTTAAAAAATTATTTGATGGTTGATTAAGATTTAAAATATCCAGTAACAACTACCATGTCATGGAAACCATATCATTTTAATCAGAGATGCTGCCTCAAAGGTGATCATCCAACTTTGTCACTGTGTCCTGACAAAGAGAAAGTTAGAAATAATAACTCATTGTTGCAAGGTTTGCAAAAAGAAAAAAAATAGAATGCTTCTGTGAAGCTGAAGTATCTATTTTTAATTCTCTATTAGTGGTATTGTTTGAAAAGGCTACACAGTGAACTGATTGAGTGTAGTTTTGTGGAAAGATGTTTCATTTCCCATTTAGACAGCATTTTTAAAATACAAATGCTTTGCTCCAAAAGCTCAGGGGAAGCCTGGGCTGTGACATCTAATTTACATGTGTGAAAATCTGCAACAGTCAAGTCTGAGAGGTGATAGTGGGGCAATAGAAATACATTCACTGTTTTCAATTTCTTAGCTATGCCAGAAATCTCAGATACAACCCATCTGCAAAGAACTGGATCATCTTGGCCTCAAAGCAGCTCCTCTGTTCACATTCTTCTTGTACGGTCAGATTTTCTTGTGCCTTTTGATGTGTCTTCCTATTCAGCACATCTATAGAGTGTCATTTGATCGTGTCTCCTACATGCATTTTTTTATCAGTCATTTTCCGTTCACATTTTTTCTTTGTATGTTTTAGGCTTGATCTACCTGTCCCTAGTCTATCTCACATCGACATTGTAAACTCGCCAGATGAATCTGCATAAATCATTGCTCTTGATAATTTTGTTTCCCTATGTATAATCCTACATGGCTTTCAGGTTCAAACTGATAGACTATATTGATATTCCAGACAAGTCTTAGTTTGTCCCAAGCTTTCTTGTTATGTTGATCCCATATGGGGCTTTAATACAAAATCCTTTCATCACACATATCAGAACACCTCTTGCTCCTTCTGGTCTCTGTGACTTTGTTCAAGTCTTCCCTTTCCTGTGGAAGTATCTCCCATATTCTCATTACCTTACTATCCTTTAAACTTAGTCTCAAGTGACATCTACATACAATACTATTTAAAGCCATATACCAGTTCATGTAATGGGTCTAATACATAGGGAAGAGTTAGCCTGCACATTTTGTGATCTCTCAGAGACTTAGTTCCCTTGTCTAATAAGTGGTGACAGCCTCATAAAGTAGGTGCTATGAGAAGAAAATAAAGAATGATGCACAAAATCTTAACATGTACCTGGTAAGTACTTAATAGTAGATAGTGGGTTTCTTATTGTTACCCGAGACAGAGAAATCATAGCTCCCATTGAAACTTCTAAACTTCTCCATATAACTCTCAGGAGATTTATATTATATGTTTTGAAATTATTTTTCTATGTATTATCTCCTAAAAGGTTGTTTGGTCCTTAAGATTATGAACTTTGTATTATACTTATATGTGAACTTGTGTGAATAGTAAGCATTTGGGTAATGTTTGATGAATGAATGTCAGATACTTTTATTGGGGACCATTACCTCTTCCTTCCCTTACTTTTTTTAAGCACAATATTTGTGTCAGTTCCAAAGGAAACTTCAATTTCCCCAAACTCAAAAATTAGTACAAATACCCGCTTTGAGCTCATTTTTAGATATTTAGACTACCATTCACAGTTTGGGCAATTAGAAATTCCTTTGGACCTGAAAATTTGTACTAATAATGTTGTTCACAGTGAAATTAGATGTGTAATATATTTGTATGAGAGCATTCTTAGGAGAGAATAAGAAAGGGTCATCTGTTTTACATATGAGAGAAATGAAATCATAAAGTTACAAAACTGTAGCAATTCCTACTCGATTCTCAGTGTTTAAGAATCTGGTTCTGTGGACTGGAAAGATGTTGCAAAGTGTGAAACACTTGCCATCCAAGGGGGAGGAGTGGTGTTCAGATCCCACCACTGATGCAAAAACCAAGTGGGCATTAAGTCCTAATCTGTAATATCAGCACACAGGAGGCAGATACAGAGGAGCTGTGAAGCAAGCTGACTAGCTAGAATAGGCAAATTCATGAGCTTAGGGATCAAGTATGAGATACAGGGAAGTACATGATGGCTGCCAAATGTGGTCTCCATGATACATGCATGCATGCACAGGTGTGCCCACACACATAGAAATAAATATGAATAACACCCACACAGAAAGAACCTTGTTCTAAAGGTGGTTCCTCTCACTGTGGTATTTGTTCAATTGTGCAATCTGAACTCAGTTTCTTGGTAATATATATCATAATTCATAGAATATTCTTCATTCATATCATACTTATATATGTAGTAGAATATAAAAATGTAAATTATTGTATATTTAATGTCATATATTTAGATAAACTTAACTCTTCATTCTTTTTTTCTTCTTCCATCTGGGCCGACAAAAAAAACATTCTCTTGAGACCTATGCAAACCCTGCCCAGTTTCCTGGGCATTTTCTAAAATGGTGAAATGGACAGAGCGGATGGTAAAAATAACTGCCCTCCTTCTTGTCCCTGCCCAAGCTACTGATCATGGGGAAGGGGGTGGAGATCACCCCATGACATGAGTGTAACAAATTCTGACTCTCCAGGTTCAAATGAAGCACCAATGATGGGGATTCAGCATGGCCAGGATGTTGGGATTACATGAGAAGTAGGTAGAGAAATGAGAAGACGGGTGAATCTCAATGAGCTTCAGTATGTCACCTTGCACAGCCAGATGTGTTGCCTTTTTAGCCCCTTTCTATGTCTCTGAAGCCACATTCCATTCAGAGCAGAGATTGCAGGCACTTTGTCTGCTTGCAGGTGGGAGAGCCACCTCCATATCATTAGCGTGCTGTCATTTCTAATATGGGGGATAGAATGACAATGAAACAAGCACAGCTAGGAAAGTCAGGGCAGGGGCTGAGTTGAAGCAACGCCATGAAGACATGCCTTAAGTCATGTAAATGCCTTTTACTCAGGTGAAATGTGAGTTGATTCTTTGTGTCAAAAGCTATGCCCTTATAAGTGAAAATGTCTATATTATTCTTTTGGCCTAATTCTCTACACACAGTGGGTGCTCAATGTTGGTTGTTGACTCCTTGGCCAATTTCACTAGAATACAGTTTTGTACTTGGAACTTCTATGGAAACCAGCTACAATGGGTTTGATTCTCCCTCTTGAAGAATGGCTGCAAACAATGTGTAAACTGATGGTGTACTCTCCTCCTAAAATAAAATTGATGACAACATGCTGTGTTCTAGGAAAACTGAATGTAGTCCTGTCCTAATCCAGTAAGGTATAGTATTTTGCCCTCAGCTTTTTTTTTTACTTTTTTTTAAATTTATTTATTTATTTATTAAAGATTTCTGTCTCTTCCCCACCGCCGCCTCCCCTTTCCCTCCCCCTCCCCCAATCAAGTCCCCCTCCCTCATCAGCCCAAAAAGCAATCAGGGTTCTCTGCCCTGTGGGAAGTCCAAGGACCACCTTTCTTTACACATGAATGAACCAGAAAAGATTGCATCTAAAAAATAGTAACACACTGATTTACAGTTATAAGCATGTTTCAGTTTCTTTATTTTTTTTTTTAGTTTCTTTATTTTTGTTAAGAATGACATTCTAACAAATGAGGGAATTAAGTTAGCCTTGTCTCAATTTTATGTAGAGCATCAAATTAAGTTTTGAGTATTTGTGGAGTAATAGCTCAAGATTGATGGATAGAAATCTGATAATCCACAAACGTGACCTAGCATAATATTGTCTTAATTTGCTTTGTGAGGATTAATTCAACTATTTCCCACTTTCATGAATATCCAGTGTGGTTCAAATAATGCCCTGTAAACAAATTCTCATCTTCTGTAACCTTTGAAAATATCTTAAGTTCATTTTGTATCCTACTGTTCTTCAGTTAATTTGAAGGTAAAGTTCAAAATCATGTGGAAAACCAAGAGGGATTAAAAAGTTCTACCCAGAAAGAACAATGATCTAGAGGACTGAGTTTTCTATCCAGCACTCCCATTTCTCACTGGTATTTAAAATACAGTTTTGATTATTTGTTGGTAGGGTTTCTGAATCTTAGCAACAATGACTAAAATACCAGAAGTGAAAGTCTATTGTAACAAAATTAATACACTTCTGGTGTTTAATGTAACTCAGAAATTCCATTCTAGCAAATCCAATAGTAATGATGTTACTAGAAAACCAAGTTTTAATTGGTAGCTTGAGTTTGACCATACTTATCACATAGCAAATGTTTTTTTCATGTTGTTTCGCAGCCCCTCTTAGAGTTGTTTGGGCAGGATGACTGAGCATCAAAGAAAAGGAAGATCTGAAACTCCTTCTCTTACAAAAGCATGCCAAATTTCATTAAAATATTGGAGATATTTACTTTAGTTACTATATGCCCCTGCTGAAAATAAAATTTACATCTTATAAAAAAAGATAAAATAATTTTAGAACCAAATTTAAAGACTTTTTGAAAACAAAATGGAACTAATAAGCTCTGAACTAATGCAGTAATAGGAGAAGGGACAATATATATATTTTTTTGTCCTTACCACTGCCCCAAGTTTCTTAGTTTGGCAGCCAGTGTTTTATTTCAATATTTTAGAACTCTTCTGTTTTATGAGCATCCTGTTAATTAGCTATGTGGTTTCTATAAAATGCTCCTATAATATTGGTAGTGGCTATTTGTGGCTACTATGAAACCCTGAGTTCTGAAATAACTTTATACAAAGAAAAGGTAACTTGTATGTACTGAATAATGGTGGTGATGCTGAGATTGACAATTGAAATTCACAGAAAGTCTTTTGCCAACCCTAAGAAGGCTCCCTTAATTAGGATATATATTTCTCTGCTCCCATATTCACCCTTCCTTTATCCCAACCATCCCATTTCCCCAAGCTCCCCCATCCTCCCCTTCTCACCTTTCTCACCCCATTTCCTTATAGCCCCATGCCACCTCACCCCCAAGACTTCTCGCAGGGCAGGGAATCTGGACTGCTCTTCAGTCTTGAGAGTGAGCGGGAATGGAGTGGGGGGACAGGGAGAGGAGTGGAGAGGGGGGAGCGGAGTGGGGGGAGGGAAATGGGAAATGGGGAGGAGGCAGAATTTTTTTTCAACAACAACAACAAAGAAATTCACAGAAAGGTGTTTGAAATCCCATCTTACTTTAGGTCACAGTGATTGAATTACTGTAAAAAAGCAGCCCATTCTCAAGTGCTACCACCATGTAAAGTTTTGTCTTGGAAGGTGGGGACCTGGTTTTATTCAAATGTGATTTTATGATCTACATCATTTTTTCCTTCATCGTAAAGGAAACGGTAGTTTAGCATGTGAAGGATTCCAAACAAATGCTTGGAAATAAAAGAAATGTTTCTTTAGAAGCTATATTCTAAAGCTTGCGAAGATCTAGGAAAATGCTCAAAAAGTAAGATGGGGCAAATGAAGTTGAGCTGCAAATGAATGCTAAGCTGTGAAGTGTAAGAGCTATTTGTACATGGAGTGTTACTCCACAGTTTCTGTTATACCCCTAGATAACCTTCCTTAGAACAAATTGTTGACTCTGTTTTCAGGGGTTGAAGTAATTCTCCTGATGGGGGGGGGAGTAGCTATTGAATTGCAGAACATATATTTGGATCAATTCCTGGAACCACCACTTACTGATTGAACTTGGGAACCTAATTAAAGCACTTTGTGTATCAGTTTTCTCTTCTCTAAAGTAGAGCTTCTAGATTTTTGCACCCTACAAGATTTAATGTGCACCAATTACTTAAATTCAACTTACTAGGTATCCAGTAGCCTATTCTTATACTGTAGTGACTACAGCTTCCTTCATTTTAGCCAGTATAATGCTTTCTAATGATTCATGCAACAGATTATTATAACACTGTTGACAAAGATAGTGATTTGCTTATGCTTTAAGCCATTATGATGCCAGCACAGTATGTATTCAAAGAGACTGGGCTATCATTACCATCTACCTTGATGTTTTTTCATCCATGGGCTGAGTAGGTACAATTTTATAAAGAGAAGATAAAGCAGTTTGGGGCTATAAATTACAAATGGTGAATATAAATTTTTTTTGTTTATCTTTACATGTGCACTGGGTTTCTTTTTGTTGTTTTCTTTTTTTTTTTTTTTTTTTTTTTTTTTTTTTTTTTTTTTTTTTTTTTTTTTTTTTTTTTTTTTTTTAATTTTTTTTTTTTTTTTTTTTTTTTTTTTTTTTTTTTTTTGCTCTAAAGAGAAAGTTGCAAAAATGACTATCAGGATTTTTATTCTCTGAGGACCCTGATCTTCACAGATGCCTAAATAGAGATCACTGTTACTCAGACTTGTGGTTTTGAAAAAAAAAATCACAGAATCTAACAGCAAATGTACAATGTTCTTTATTTGACAACTAAGAATAGATAAAGGACTACAAGACTAGTGTGGTTGTCATGCATGTATGTGCACATGTATGATATGACATGGTATATTCAAATGCAGACATATATAATTTTCAATTTTTATCATTTTTATACAATAACACACATGCAACAAAAGACAAATTGTTTTTTAAAATGCTTTTCAACAAGTGATGTTATAATCATTATAATGTCTGTTCACTGCTTTGGTAACTAATAATCATGCACTAGATAGCCCAGATATCTAGGGTAAAATAAAATACCACTGGTCTATAAGGGAAAAACAAATAAAATGATTCCTAATGATAATCAGCTGTACTTGTACATATGTGCGTTATCCAGTTGTCATCAGAGTGGTTTCCTCTGGCAACAGATGGAAATAGTACAGAGACCCACAACCAGGCATTACATATATATAGAGAGAATCTAAAATAGAGATCTTCATCAATTCCCTCCCCTCAGAGTCCAAGAGACCCTGTTGAAGAGGAGGCAGAAATGCTGAAGAGCTAGAGATGACAGAGAATACCAGGAAAACAAGGCTTTCTGAAAAGGAGCAAGCACAGGACCTGCAGGGGGTCTACACTAGGTTCTCTGTGTATATATTATAGCTATTAGTGTGATATTTATGGGAGTCCTAACAGTGAGAATGAAAGAGTGGGTCTCTGACTCTTTTACCTGATCTGTGGACTCTTCTGCTCCTATTGGATTGCTGTGTCCAAATTTGTGGTTCAACATATTTAAATAAACTCATTCTAGATCCTTTATATTCTATCAGCTGTTTCTGTGATAATTGCAATTCTCACCAGCAGGGCCAGTCCTGTGTAAATTTCTCATATACAGGAACTCAAGTTTTTAAATGAACATGCTCGGACTTGGGAGCTGAATGGTACTTCTCAACCCCTCCAGTTCCTTTTAAGTTTCGTGGTCTAAGTTGTGAAGCAGAGGGCACACCTTCTGTATTTTTTTTCTAGTCACTGCAAATTCTGTCAATACCTCTCCATCTGGCAGAGGTCTGTAGTGGTGTGGACCAGGAAAGCAAATTCTATTCATCTTCTTTTCCTGTCCAGGAAATTATTGACCTTCTTTCAATCCTTCTCTTTGATGGTATTTAACCTTGTTCCCCACATGGCTCACTGTCTGATTTCTGACTTTTTTAAAAGGCACTTAGTACTGCTGCTTCTCAACACCACTTTTGGCACTTCAGAGATTGCCAAGCTAGTTCAGCTTGTCTTTCTCTTTTTTTCTCCATCGTCTCATTTGGACTTTTAACAGCCCACTTCTCAGACTCTGGGGCTTGCTTTGCACAGAATTTGAGTAATTGAGTTCAAACAAACCAACCCATAATATTTGATTTTGCCCAAGTTAAGTATACCTTTTTTTTTTGCGTGGACACTTGTGTGTATTTATTTTTTTTTATAAATATAATTTTTTATTGAAAAAAAAAAGATTTCCGCCTCCTCCCCGCCTCCCATTTCCCTCCACGTCTCCCTTTTCCCCCCCT
>NW_026068104.1:1526564-1585156 GCF_014885135.2 Alexandromys fortis
GATTGTTTTGGCAATCCTGGGTTTTTTGTTTTTCCATATAAAGTTGATTATTGTCCTCTCAAGATCTGTGAAGAATTTTGATGGGACCTTGATGGGGATTGCATTGAATCTATAAATTGCCTTTGGTAGAATTGCCATTTTTACTATGTTGATCCTCCCAATCCAAGAGCAAGGAAGATCCTTCCATTTTCTGGTATCCTCTTCAAT
The DNA here is from genome assembly GCF_014885135.2 of Alexandromys fortis. NCBI lineage: Eukaryota > Metazoa > Chordata > Mammalia > Rodentia > Cricetidae > Alexandromys > Alexandromys fortis. Next base: position 1,526,772 of record NW_026068104.1, read on the forward strand.
TTCTTTCTTCAATGCCTTTAAGTTCTTGTCAAATAGATCTTTCACAGTATACCTTTTTTTAAACTTTCTTTTTATATTTCTAAGCTCACCTCATGATTTCTTACAGTTAAATTGGCTGAATTATGAAAGAGATTTTTAAGGTGGAGGGTGTAATCCCCCACAGTAGAAAAAGTCTTATGAATCTGTACATATAGAAAAGAAATATTATCAAGAAAATTTCAGGGTTCTATTTTAATTTTTGTATCTGAAGAAAATTGTTTGTGTGTAGGCCAAAGGTTTATATTGGATGTCTTTCTCAATTGTTCTTTACCTTATTTTTAGGACAGTGTCTCACTTAACTTGGAGCTCTTCAATTCAGCAAGACTTCATTGCAATTGAGTCACCTTGAATATTCCTGTCTCCATTACAGATACTTTGTGCTGCAGCTGAATTTCATAGGTGCTGGAGTTTAAACTCAAGTCTTTATGCTTGTATGGCAAATGCTTAATCCACTAATTCATCTCCCTGGTCCCATTGAAATAAGCAAAAACAACTACCACAACAAAAGACTCCAAAATGAAAAACAAACAAGCAAAAAACCTGAGTTTGTTTTAGTTCTTTAAATTCCACAATTGTCAAAGCAATGATGAAAATATGTGATTTGTCAAAGATTCATTTCACATCTGCAATTGGGTCTATCCAAGGCCACCTCCTGGCAGGTTATTTTGGTAAGTTCTCAGTCATCACTTCCAAGATACACCTGGGATGCTGAACTCTCAGGAACTCTCTGAATATTTTTTTAATGTAGCATAAAAACAGAAGGAAGTAAAAGCTATTCTTGTGTGTCCTTTTTAAGATGTAACTATTACATCCATGAAGACAATGCCCTTATACCTTAAACCCACCCACCAATAGGCGTCATCTCCTACCTCTGATAATATTGCACTAGAGATTAATTTTCTAACATGTGAAATCTGAAAGACACATTCAGATTGTACCATTGTGCTAGGAGCTGCATATGACTTGTTTTATTTAAGGCTCATATCTATCCTAGAAATTAGCTGTAGTTTTAATACCTGGTTTATAGTCAAGGAAACCAAGCAGTTAAGTAATTTTCCTAAGACTATATAGATAGATGTCTTGTTACCTAGTATGAATCATAAATTTGCAAATTGCTATTTAGTTAATTGCTCTTCTGTCTGTTGTTATGTACTACCTATTCATTGAATAAATTATACTATTGTACCTGCCCCTTGCTTTAATTTTCTGTTCTTTATAAAAAGGGACATACACACACACATGGAGAGAGAGAGAGAGAGAGAGAGAGAGAGAGAGAGAGAGAGAGAGACCCTTTTTCATTGCCACCTACTTGGGATTTATATATTTTCAAGTTTCCACTTGCTTTGAGACTAGAAAGAACCATAGACTTCTATTTTTATATTATACAGCATTATTTGAGGATAGCTCCTTGATTGACGGTGTCCACCAATATCCTGTGTGTGCTTTTTAGCTTTAAAAGGACAAAATCTTGTGTTTGTTTTTTTGGAATTTTGTACGTGTATATCATTACTTTGAGCATATCCATACATCCTTTACTTCCCTCCAAATGATCCTAGTGCTCCCACACTCCCTCACTACTTTATTCATATTCTCTTCCTTTATTTTATTGATAACCCTCTGAGTCCATTTAGTGCTGCCCACAGGAATATGGCTATGCTTCGTTCACTGGAGCATGAACAACCTTAGCAGGTGTGTCCCTGAAGGAAAGTGACTCTGTTCCTCAGTAACTATTATTTTCACTAGCTCCACTAACAACTATGGGGTTTTGGAAGCCTTCCTCCCATTGGTGTTAAAATTTTGACTGGCTCCATACTGTGCAGGTAACCACACTTACCGTGAGTTTATGGGTGCAAGGGCCATTTGTCTGGAAGCCTGTATTTCACAGCAATCCTCCTCATCCATCACAGCTCTTACTTCCTTTTTGCCCCGTCTTTCATGATGTTCTGTGAGCCTTGGATGGTGGAAGATTAATAAAAGTGTCTCATCCACAGCAGAGTACTCACAGTTACTTATCTTTGGCACTTTGACAAGTTATGGGTCTCTGTACTAACTGTTACCCACTGCAACTGCAAAAGGAAGCTTCTCTAAGTTTGCGAGCAACCTGAATCTATGGGTATAAACATAAATAAACATAAATATGGAGAAAGCCGTTTGACTGCATTACTGTTTGACATAAAAAATAGTATGTTCCCATCTAGGACCTAAGATCTCCCAGTCATATGCTTTTTGACTAGGTTTACAGTACCAGAAATGAAATCCCTTCTGGGGAGCAGTCCTTATACCTAATCAGAAAGCAGTTATATTTCCAACAAACTTCTAAAGAGACACCCATTCCTTGCAATCTGACTATCTGGCTATTGGACTAATGGGCCCAAAAGGAATGGGAGTTTCTCCAGGGATTTTAGGTTGGGAGAAGGAAAAGTGTCCTTGGGAACTAGTTTCTAGAAAAAAGCCAGTAACGTTGGATCAGTGGTGGGAAGGACTGCTCCTTGTCCATGACAGCTTAGGTGTGCATATCCTTGGACATCTATTTAAACTTTGATCTCAATCCACCATCTGGAAGATGGTCTTGAAGGGTTTGCTAAATCTCTTTGTTCCTCTAACCAATGTAACCACATTGAATAAATATCTTCTTCCTGTTTTCCACCTTTAATTTGGCTCTTTTTACTGATGTATTGAGAATGAGTAGCTAAACCTGACTTCATATATAAGTTGTAACCTTCCCAAGTTCAAAAAGAAAACCATCATGCTATTATTCCACCGGTAGTGCATCTTGCCAGGCAGATCTGTATTGTAGTACTCAGGGTACAATACCGGATAAGACCATTAATGTCTTTTCTAACTTTTCATCAACTGCTCAGCATCTGGTTTGTACTTTTGTCTCAAAAACAATGGCATGATGCAGTCCTAAAACCATTCGATGATAGATAAAGCATGCTCAGAATTCCAGCCGCTGCTTTTTGCCCACATAGAGAAAAGAAAAAATGCTTTTCTGGAGGTCAAGTAGTAAGGCAATCAGAATATTTTTCTGCAGACTTTTCTTTTCTTGGAAATTTTATAATCCTCTCCCTTTTGCAGAGCTGTCTTGAAAGAAAGCGCCCTGTGACCTTATGCTAACCATATATAGTCCAAACAAATAAAAAATGCTCTAATTATCTGGTTCTTAAGTATTTTTTGCAAAATCCAACATTTATATTAATATACTAAATTCCCATGATATTTTATAGGTTCATACAGTTTAAAAACTCTACCACTCAAAAAATAATTTTTATACCAGTCTGGCAAAGGCCAGTGTGATACAGGGTTGGAAAGTCTTACTAAATCTCAGAGAAAGTCTAGCATTTTAGGGTACTGAACAAATCCAGGTGAGACAATATAGCTATGATTCTCAACCTTACTGATGCAGGAACCCTTTAATATGGTTCCTCATGTTGTGGTGACCCCCTAACCAGAATATTATTGCCTTTGCTACTTCCTAGCTGTAATTTTGGTATTTTGAACCATAATAAATTTTTCTGTGTTTTCCAATGGTCTTAGGTGACCCCTGTAAAAGGGTTGTTTGAGCCTCCTAAAGGGGTTGTGGCCCACGGGTTGAGAATCACTGCACTGTAGAGAAAGACTGAAACATGAAACCATTGAGTGTCTAGTGTTGGAAACGGTAAACAAAAACCCCAAATATGCTCACATCCAATTTATTCTAGAGTTATTAGCTTCATGATCAAGTTTAATGAATAAGGAAACCAGAAAATAATTATAAACATTGTTAGAGTTGTAAAGACAGGGAGAACCAATAATGCCTCCTGGTTTGATCTATATATTTTGTCAAAAACTAGTCACCTATCTCATGACATCTATCCCTCTTTATACATGACATGACACTTTGAACTTTATATTTTTTTAAGTGAGTGCATTATCCTATGCTATGCTACCATGGCCAATACTTCCTCTTTGGAACAGGTAGTGACTTTATTAATATAGATCCTTTATGAAAAGTTAATGAGGTATCTGTCATGAGTAATGTAATAATTTTCCTTGTTCAATGATTTAGTGTTGTGTGTGTATGACCTGTAAAGGTATTTGTGTTATGGACCACAATGCTTTGAAAAACATATATGCTTGAAAGTGGACAGAAAGTCCTCCAAGGAGAAAATATCCACACCAAGAGCTGAGGAGATAACTTTCAGAATTTTAGGTGTTGTGTTAAAACCTGACAACTAGTTGAAGTGAAAGCAGGACACTTCTTGAGGCCTAGTACTCTTGGTCAGTTATAGCTGACTGAATTCCAGAAATGGAGAAAGCAAGGCCTAAAACATAGATCCTTTTAACAGGACCCCTAAGGTAATATAACAGCATTTAGTTACTCATTCCAGAATTACATATTGACTCATTGCCATGTACAGAGAAATGAGATATGTCCACTTTACAATCCCACCTGACAGACTGCAGAAATGATCAACTTTATCTCAGAGGGTAACTTGCAATGATTTCTTGAAGGAGTATTACTTTTCCTTTTCTGATTCTTTATTAGACAGGAATTATGGGATCTGGCTCATTATTCCAGCTCTACTACTCAATAGCTGTCATCTTTGGTAATATATTTTCTCTTGGACACAATAAATAACCTCTAAACATTTTTCCACTTTGTGTAATCTTTAGCTAAGTGACTCCTCTAACTTTTTTTCCGTAAACATCAAATTTGAAGGTAAAGACAATGACAAAAGTGGGTTTTGTCATAGCTTTCAGTACCTGAGTATCTTTGGAGACCTAAGTCCTGAGAATATGAGGCTCAGGAATGGAAATACAAGAAGGCCTGTATTAAAGCCACAGGAATTAAGACATCAGTAAAAACAATGGATGGTAGATAGCTATTCCAAAATGAAGAATAGAATTCACAGCCAACATAGCATTTTTCTTTCTAGCAGGTAAAACATGATGTGGAATCAGGTGAAAAGAAAAAAAAAACTTCTTTGATCAATCGAATTTCAGCTGGCTAGTCAGAAGGGAGCGGGATGAAAACAGGAAAACTGTCTCATTTCAGGCGCAGTAGGTCCCCTCTCATTCTTCTCTCTTGTCATGCTAGAAGCTAGTAGAAGGAAAAGATTTTCTAATTAAAACAGCACATAGAATTTCGTTTTGCTGTCCTCCAGCAGCAATTTTTCCTGGCCAGGTTTATTGAGCTAGAGATGCTTTCCTTCCCAGGGATCACTTGGCAACAATGGAAACCATTTTTGGTCATTAACAATTGAAGATGATGGTGATGGTGGTAGTGTTACTGGGAACTTCTTGGTATATAAGATACCCTACTAAACATCCTTCAGTGCCTAAGAGAACAACAAGGAAGAATTATCTGCCAGTTGTGTGGATGTTAGGAAATCTAGCCTTTTCTTACTCATTTAAATCATTTGGTGTACCTATAGTGTTCTAGGAATTGTGCTAGTTGCTTACTTTGATGAATAAGACAGATATGATACCTGCTTTCATGGACTTTACGATGACGAGGAAGGAAAATAACATTCATGCTATTAATTTCAGGTTACAGTATGTTCTTTTTGTCTCCTTTCAGCTATTTTCTTCCACTTCTATTCACACAGCATACATGCAGCGATAACCTTCTCCCAAGACAGAGATTTTTGTCAAGGAGGCAATTGTTTAGGTCACATATAATCATTGTTAATAAAAAGTAGTCATTAGAAGAGATGGGTGCGGAAATAAATAATTGCAATACTGGATAAGAGCTTTTTTGGCCTTGTTGCCAAGTACAATAGGAACATACAATAGACGCAAACAGGCTTTCCAGAAGGGACTACTGCCAGGCAAAACTTGATGGGGAAAATGTTTTTACATCTGGGTCTTAAAGAGATTCCATAATTTCAGTGGACATAAAAGACACTTTTGTGAAGCAGTTCGACATGAACAATATTGTAGAAGATAAGCACCCACCACACATTGCTGAAATGTCTGCGGCATGGTATGTTTAGCCTACAGGTTATCTGAATGAGAATAGCTGGAATGAGCTGATCTTACAGGACACATCAAGCCTGGGTTTTCTCTCAGAGACAGTGGGGACTTGTTCAACTAGTGCAGTCAGTGTAGCAATACGGTTAGGCTCCTGCTGTCGATGGTCAAGGTTTAGTGAATCAGTCACACAGTTACTCTTACCATGATTAAATTTCTCTCCTGCACCTACAGCCGTAATTGTGTTCTCTAAGTGATATCTCACTTGTTCACTGTGACCACTTCCAATACCTTAGCCCAAGCAAGTGGATGCCTGGTAAAATCCTGGATTCCTTAGAAATAATGTTCTAAATTTCCCACTGATTTGCTTGGCTAAAATCACCGTATGTTGAGTCTGAAAAGGAGCTTATAAGGAGAGCAAGTGGGAAGAAATAATATTAAGGATTGTTTAATATTTCCCAATAGTATGCTTCTATTTCAGTTGCCAGCTATTGTCAGTTTATTAGAACACAAAATCTGTCTGTCATCACCAAACTGTCTCATACCAATTCTCACATCTCTTTGACATGGATGTCATTATCATTTCCAGTTTTTCTTTCTTCTTTCTTTTTAAAATGTTTTCGTCTTTTTATTCGTCATTGTTTTCTCGCCTCCCCTTTCTCACTCCTACCTCTCCCAGGTCCAGCCCACATGTAGTCCCATCAAATTCATGGCTTCCTCTCTTTTTCTTAACCATTATTATTACATAGACATCTGAACAAATATATATATATATATATATATATATATATATATACCTACTGAGTCTATTTATTGTTGCCTGAATAAGTATGTTTCTATTGTATATGTGCGAAAACTGAGAGCAAAGCATTTCTGAAACTAGTGACTGCTAATTAGGCAAATGTTTCGTTATGGAAACAAAGAAGCAGAAAAACATAGAAGGAGTCACATGTCTTTTTCAGTATGAAGTCATTGACATTTTGAGTCAAAACAATATTATTTCTCTTCTGAAGGAAACTTTTCATTTACAATTTTAATTATATTAATTCAATGAAATTCTTAGAGGGAAATGCCTGTGACAGCAGGTTTGAGGTCAACCTCATCATGATTTAAATACTCACCAGTGTATTTTAAACTTACAACTGTGACTCACACTTAGAAAATACTTTTGCAGTTTGAATATATATGTATTTGTAGAGTTAAATATATATAGCTAAATACTTGCATATTCATGTATGTATTATATATATGCACATGCAATATATACATGCATTTAGCTAAAACAAATTTTGCTGAATGGTACTGAACGTCATTCACCTTATTTATGTGGCATATTCTTAGATTTTATATAGATAATTCTTTTCCATTTCAAAATGTTTGACTTGATTTATACTTTAAAACTATCAGTGCTTAAGCTAACTCAGGTTTTATAACGTTTAAAACTCATGGGAAGGGAAAGAATATTTTTATAGGGCAGTATCAGTTCTGGGTGCAAGAAATGAGCTACCTACAAAATCTTGCTTGTGTTTAAGCAGTTCACAACGACTATTTTTTTCATTTATGTCAGGAAAGTCAAGGCTACCTACAGGCTATCTACAATATCCTGAAGGCACGGGAAACACACATGCATGCTCTCACTCGCATGTGCACCCCCCACACACACACAATATCCATAGATTCTTGAAGAAGAGGTAATGTTGTTTGAACTCAGGTGAAATTTCAGAAGTGCCATCAGCAAATGCAGGATTTTTTTTTTTTTTTGGAGGAAAGTCAAATACGAAAGTTGTGACTGAAAAGCAGTCACAATTGTAAGTGGGTCACCAGTCACCATATCTTTTTTTTTCTGTAAGCATAAAATACGAGTAGTACTTAAAACCAAGGAAGAGCTAAGTACTTTGTTCTTTCTTTTCTCCTGCCGTCTGTTCTCCTATTCCTTCCTTGCCCTATCTAATATAAGAATCTTATGTCTATGCTTTATTTCTGTTTTTAATTTTTGAATCTCCCAATACTTGGGGTGACATGTATGTTACTATCACTGCTATGAGCCAAGTTTCCTTGTTTCAGATTTCAAGACCTAGATTCAGACCATACATGTTGTTGGTTTTTTTTTTTTTTTTATACAATATGATTCTCACCTATCCAGTGAAAGCCTAATTAGGACTCAAGAGCTTTGCATTTTAGTGATGCTCCAAGTGCTCTGGAGGCGCTATGATTTCTTTTCTTGGGTTCTCCAGATACACTTCTATCAAAAACTCCTGACAGCAGATCCCATTGTTTGAAAGCTGTTGATTAACGGTAAAAAATTGCCAAGCACTTCTTAAATCATGTGAAGCAGTTTGCTTCTGAATCTTCTGACAGTCTTTTTGTGCACAGCTTGTCTTTTAATATGACCCAAACCCTCCTTTAATCGACTCCCTTCAGCTGCAGGGTATTTTATGACACAGCTACAGGGAAATGCTTCCTATTTCTGGAATCCATATTTTGTATCCCCTGTGGACCACCATTTTGTGGAATGACTAACCTCATCCTCATTTAAACAGAAAATGAAGCAATGTTCATCTTTTGAATTGTTTTGGAAATTCACCCTTTCCTAGGGTCCCCTGATACATAGATATTTCCCTTTAATCTCTTCATTACACAACCTGCTTCAAAATTTAGAAAGGAATTTTATGTCCTGGCCAGCAAAATATGAAGATTTTGGAGGAATCAAAAACAACCCTAAAATTTTAACACTTCTATAAGAAGTGTGAAACCAAAGGCAAATTTTAGACATGTTAAGGTTAGGAAGAAGAAAGGAAAAATAGTCTGTCATCGACCCTGACTTGTCCACACCCCACATTTCCTGAATCTTATCCCTTTATACACTGTTACTCTATAAAAGGGGATTGTAGCACATTCAATTAAAAACTAAGAGACAGATATTGGGGTTCAACCTGAAGACCAGAAAGACAAAGCATCCAGTCACTGGCTCCTTCCTTGACCTCAGTCTGAAAATGGTGATCCTGTCTCCAGGAAAGCTCAAAATCATACAGACTGCGGGCTGTCTCTTCCCATTTTATAATCCTCTCTAGTTCTGGGATTAAGGGTGTGCACCACTACTGCCTGGTTTCTATGGCAAGATAATGTGGCTACTGGGCTTAAAGGTGTGCGTCATTGTTGCCTGGTCTGTAAGGCAGCAATGACTGTGGCTATTTTACTTTTCTCATCTTCTGACAAGCTTTATTTATTAAATTACAAATGAAATGCCACTACAGAGGATACATTGTTACTCTATAAAAGAGGAACTGTTGGTTGGTTCTGTGAAGGTTTCTGGCAGCCTGGGCAACAGGGTTATAGGGCCAGAAACAGGCAATAGATGTTTTCAGAGCAGAAATGTTCACTACGTTCCAAAATAGGACTAACATTGTATTTTAAATAACATCTTCTCTGGGCATTAAATTTAAATGACCTTTTCTTTCACATTTTTGCATATTACCTGGCACTAGTTTTTTAAACATCTATTGTTCTATGTGATGGTTAATGAACATTGTCAACTCGATGACATTTAGAATAACCATAAAAACAACTTCTGGATATGTTTGTGAGAGACTTCCTAGAGTAGGTTAATTAAAGTAGGAAGATTTACCTTAAATGTGAGTGGCAGCATTCCCTGGGCTGGAAGCTTGGACTGAATACAAAATGGAACTCAGACTGAGCACCTGCATTCATTATTTCTGGTGTGCTGGTACAGTGTATTCGCTGTTTCCTGCTCCGGCCACTTGGACTTCCCCACCTTGATGAAATGGAGTTCTCTGGAACTGTAAGTTAAATAAACCCTTATGTTAGCATCTTATGTATTTGGTCACATTAATGAGAATTGTAACTAGCCTATTTTTTTTCTTTCTGGCAATGAGTGTGTATGCCATGCTTCTTTGTGATATTTTGAACTTTAGTTGCAATTCTTAGCTCAAGAATGTCTTTCTTCTCTTGTCATCCCAGTATATTTCCTGAGTTCTGGGTGGTAGGCTCTTATATTTAGGCTGCCAATTAGCTTGAATCATGGCTACAGAGTTCAGTTTACTTTTATTAACCACATTTTCAAGGGGAAGAGAATTTGCCCCAAAACATAAAATGTCTGGTTTTAGTATTATTTTGGCATAAGTTACTCTGTGCCAGTTTTTAGGCTAATACTTTGTATGAATTATGTGGTTTAATAGACCCAGGAATACCATCAGTAGGTTTGATGATTAACATCTTGTTTTAATTTGACAGAACTCAGAGGGGTTAATGGTTATGCCCAAGGTCATGCAGAAAGTTTGACTTCTGACTCTAGAATGACTTGGACATATGTAGGAGCAGATGTAAGGAATTCTTGGACTTAATCAGTGAAATAATGATTTTAAACAGATGGACCTATGGCCCTGAGAAATCCGAATTAATGGTAATAGCATGCAGTGTTGAATGTAGTGAAGCTAGGACTCTGAGTATCCCTTTGAACTGTAGCCAGATGGTTTAGAATGAGCTACAGCTACCTTCTTACTTCCTGCCTTTGGTGAAGCTTTTCTAAACCCTTCAGTTGAAGTATTTTTGTTAATATCTCTCCCTTTTTCAGGTTTTGATCTGATCCTGTCTAATCCTTCAGAAACTCAGTTGTTCATGTGGTATGTCCATTCACATGCTACTGATCAGTTCACCTGCTCACTTACTTCTCAGTCTTATAGACCTCATGAATTTTTGTGTAGCTACCTAATTATTCCGGTAGCTCTAGCCTTCCTTCAATTACTCTTTACTTCATGACATTTACTCCTTGCTTACCTAGGCTTTATGTTAGCTCCTTTCTAATGGAACCTGAAATCAGACACTAAACATGTAGGTATTGTAGAATCTTTTTGGTCAAACTGAGTGGGGACATTATTTCTTGCATTGTGTTTGACTTTGCATATTGTCATCGCATGTACATGTTTTGATATTGTGTCCCATCATATAGTCCTGGCTCCCTATCCTTTACAAGGTAGCAACTCTATTATAAATTGAGCTGAAGCTTGAAATTATGTTAGATCCGTGGATATCATGCTATTCAACAACTACCATTTGTAGGGTAAGCCATACAACCAACCGTTTTCTCTTGTCTTCAAGTACTTCAGCCTTTTATACTTTGTCCTGAGATTCTGGCATGCTCAGTGGTCGTTTCCTGAAATGGACTCTTCATTGAACTCAAACTCCTACCTAGTTCTTGAGCAATGTGCTGTAAACCACTTACCTAAAGGGCAAGACTCCTCCCCTGCGTCAACAATAATGCAGGCTGGGAAACAAAGTCATTTATCTGCTAAAGCTCAGCGGCAGAATCCGGACTGCAGGTACAGAAAAGGGGAGAGAAATAACTCAGCATTTCTGTGTCCTCTGACTTTGAAGCAGCACATTAATACGGCTAGTTAGTACTTTCTAGTTTATGCCATCAACATTGTAAATTCAGTAGTTTAAGTCTCACAGTGGTTTTGGTCTAAGCCTTTAATCTTAGTAATGATTCCTTGATCAGCTGCGGACCTTCCAATTCAGAGGTCATTAGAGGTCCCTGTTGAGAACTCCCCAGCTGTTTCAGTTCAGTTCATGTATATTTATTTGCATGCCTTTTGAACCACATTTGGGTATGCAGAAGCACAGCTCCTTTTAGAGACCGGTGTTCCAGATCGTTTTCTCAAAATGCAGCAGAGCTGGGGAGGGGGGCGGGGAGACACAGCTTTTGAGATGTCACTGGCATCCTGCTCATAACTACTCCCAGGTTAATGACAGGTCTTTCTGAGCATCTTTGTTGCTTTCAAAAAGACCAGTTGGAAGAAAAAGAAGCCATTTTCCAGTAGGATATCATGGTATTGGCAAAGACAGGGCATTTAGAGAAGGCAGTCAAAATGATCAAGTGAAAGGTGAAAATTTCTGCCCACTTGTTCAGTTGACATTATTGAAACCAGAACAGCATGTGCTGGCTTGTGGTCTCAGGTCAAAGGGTTTGCATGGGAAGACTTCTAAGTGATCAGTTTCATGTCTGCTCAGTACAGGACTCATTTCATAGCTTCTCAGTGTGGGGAAAGATCCATCTTCTTAGAACTTGTGAAAGGCATGTGGCATTGAATGGCGTCTGGGTGGATTTTAAGTATTTTACATATTAAGGTGCTTACTTCTCTTAGGACTTAAAAGTAGCAGCGAACCTCTGGAGGTGAAAAGGACATCGAAAATATCCTGCATCAGCTTCTGAAATTCACAGGCTCTAGAGAAGGAAACTGGATTCCCCAAATTCACACTGTGGTTTGGGGCTGCCAAGATTGAACTCTATGTAGTGATTAGAACATTTGGGGGTTTCCCTCCCTGCCCCATGTTAAACTTAGAGATACACTGGGAGAATTATTTACGTTCTTGCTCCAAATTAGGAAGGTAGAGGAATTAAAAGAGTAAAGTAGTGATGTGGAGCATAGGATAGCCCTCATCTACTCTTTGAACTTCATTAATTTACTTAATCTCTCTGATAGTCAGTTTCTGCAGTTGTGTAAGGGAGATAGAAATACCAATGTCAAAAGGCTTTCTTGGAGTTCAGCGTGATAACATTTGAAAAATGCCCAGTATAATGCAGAGGCTATGGTCAGTAAAACGCATGTGTTTAAACAGTTGCTGTTTCTAAAGGAATCCACTGAAAAAGGAAAAAAGGACTTTGTTCCCTCCTCCCCGGTTTGTCCCGGTTTTTATGTTGTTAACTACTGGATTCCAGTGTAACACGATTTCTAATTTGTCTTAATAATCAAAACCTGGAGTCAGGTATTAGAGGTAGAAGTTGAAAGATAAGAGAAGCAGAACAGCCAGCCACAAGTTCTTACCTCTACCAGTAGTCAGACCGAATGGGGTATCCTGTCTCTATAAGTCTTCAGACTGCACTGAGCTCCTGTCTCTGCCCACCTTATATTCCTCTCTCCACTCAGCCAAATCCCTTCCTGTCTCCACCTCCCTAGTGTTGGAATTAAAGGTATGTGACTCCCAGATACTGGGATTAAATGTGTGAGCCACCACCACTTGGCTCTGGTTCACTTTTAAACTAGATCAATCTTGTGTAGCCTAGGGTGGCCTTTAACTCACTGAGCTTCTCCTGCCTCTGTCTCCAGAGTGCTGGGATTAAAGGTGTGTGCCACCAGTGTATGGCCTCTATGGCTAACTGGTGGCTCACTCCACATCCTGATCTTCAGGCACACTTTATTTGTTAGATCACAAACAAAATATCACTACACTCCAGGTCAGCAACAGACTAAAATCTTCAAGTCTGTCAGTTGGAGACTAAATCCTAAATGAAGATAATGGGTGTGATCTGACTATATTATGTTGCAGGGAGGAAGTATAGTGTGATTAAAACAACTTCAATTTAGAGAACTCTTCTCAAACACACCTGTGTAAAGCCTTGTTTATCAGCACAGCAGTAAGAACATGTAGACACTTCTGCTGAAATGTGTCTTCCAGTAAGTACACAATCTTAGCCTCCAGCTGAGTAGCAAATTTCAGAATATTTTCTGAACAAAGGCTAGTAAGCATGAGGTATGTCATGTTTGGATCATTAGATAATTCAATTGAAAAAAAAATAGCATATACCAGTTTGGCAAGGGCTGTCAGCTACTCTGTATGGTGCTTGCAGAATTGTTTTTTTTTTTTTTTTTATTTACTTTTTCAGAGTCTCACCCGAACTTCCTCAGTTATCCACAGAATGACCTCGGGGACACCCAGCTGGATTTTATCTCATCTCTTTCCATTAGCTCCTCCATCCTGCCACCAGCTTTTCTTTGCCTTAGTGATCAATAGTGAGATCTCTTTCTGTGACAAACAACAAAGCCCTCAGCATTGCCATTCTTCTAGAGGCTGTGGCTGGCTCAGCCCCAAGCCAGGAAGCCAGCATTGTGGGTATTGATTTGATTATAACTCTGGGAAGGAAGGGGGGAGGAAAGCTTTTTGTAATGCTGTTAGATTAGGAACTAGTTGCCACTACTAATCTGAAGCCTGAATGCAAACCTGAATAATTGAAAGCCAGGAATTAAGATACTCGTGGGGAAAATGTCAGATTTGTGTATTGTATCCAGTGACTCCTCTAATAATATTCAAGCAGTTTAGTAAGGTTTGACTTGTGAAACATGCCATCATTAGTTTTCTTTGCAAATATAAGCCAAGCTAGAAACTTGAATGTCCTCTTCAGAAGAACACATCCACTGCCTGGAACACAAAAGCATTAGAGACAGAGGAGTTGTGCCCCCTTGAGCTCCCTGTGGCTAGGTAGAATGGGCTAGACATAGGGCAAGTCTATTCCCCATTTGCCTCTGAGACAAAAGCTGGGAAAATATTGGCAGAACAGCATGTCCTAAAAGGAGGACATTCACAACTGAAATCAAGTTTTATGTCCAATAGGTAAGGAAATTCACATGGGTAGCAACTTTAAAAGTTTTCTTGAACTAGTTAATTTGAGAAAGTGATCTTAGAAGAGAAATGTCCTAACCTATCCACTTGTTTGTCACCTGCACGTTGTATAAACTGATGACATGACCACGCCATGGTATGATTAAGGAGATGCCTTTTATTGTGGATATGAGAAAGAGAAAAACCAGAGGCATTGGGAAGTGTCCAGAGCAGAAACAAGTAGACTGAACATGGCCAGCAGACTAGACCTATAAGCAGGAGCAGGAGCAAAGTGGGAGTTGAGGAGGGAAAGAGAAGGGGGAGGCAGAGAGAGACAGAAAGACAGAGCAGAGGGGCATAAAAAGGGGACAAGTGAGGCAGAGCACAGAGGGAGAGGATGGAAACGGAGAAAGACAAAGAGAGCGAGCATAGTTGAAATAACAGGGTTATAAGGCGAATGAGTAGCCGAAGGGGAGAGTCCATGAGCTGGGGGAATTTGGGGCAGGAGAGGAGGTGAGAAGAGCCAGGATGCCAGCATGGACTTTGAAATGTATGACAGGGACTTGTATTTACTTGGATATTCTAATAAGCAGAAATAGATATTTGTCCCTTCTTCCCTTTGGAATTCGGGGGAAGGGAGTTTCCTTTGGACCTGACACACAGCAGTAAAGTGATTACTAACATTCTGACAAGATCTAATGTGGTATGTGCCCTGTTATTATAACCGACATTTGCTGAGTGGTCATTAAATGCTAGCCAATATGCTAGGTAATTTACATATGACGACTCATTTAATCATTAAACAACCCAGTGAAGAAGCTCTTCTTACCTTTCCTTGTAATTTTTAAGATAAGGAAATTAAAGCTCAGAGAAGTAATTTAACATCATATGGCAGTCAATTTATACTCGGTCCTTCCTGACTTGAAAGACAGATTCACTTCCTGGTTTTGTAGAGTTATCACTCTAGTGTTTCTAATTGCCAAAACCATCAAGATCATGTCTTCATTCCTCACCCAGTTGTCCTAACTAGACATCAGTTGACAGTGTGACAGACACGAGACATTCTGAACTCCCTCCAGACTCCCTAGATCAAGGTATCAAGTTAATTCATTTGCTACTAGTACACAAGATTCGGGGTTAGACTTCATTAAATTTTGTCAAGTCACAGGGAGCTGAGAGTGTAGCCCAGATCATTTTGCCTAGTGCACATGATGAATTTAAATGAAATGGGACTGAAACATAGATACTGTAAGAGATGGCCAGGTAAGAGGATCTGGTCAGTCTTAGATAGAAATTAGTAAAAGACTGCCAGTAAGTGTAGAAATAAAAGTTCTCTCTGAGGACTCTGAGAATGTATATAAACTAACTTAGGGTAATCCCGATAACAATTCTCATTTCTGTCACTAGACATTAAAAGTATATTTTTCATGAGACTGTCCAGAGTGAGACTGTAGGCACCCTCTGCTGCATTCCTTCATCAGGGACTCAGCCTCCTCTCATCAAGTGCCCGGACCATCTTCTGGGGTTCCAATATGGTCTGCTGTGTTATATTGGCAACCAAGAGGAGGGGACACAGAAGACATATTAACTATGAAGCCCCTTGTCCCAAGGGTGACAAAAGTCACTTTTACTTACTTGTGAGTACTGCTTCCATGGCCTCACCTAGAGGCAAAGGTCTTAGAAAGAATAGACTAGTGGCAGACTCAGGACGAGACTTTCAAGGATGAATTGCATCGCCTCTGCAATGCGATAAAAAAAGAAGGCAGAGGAAGGTAGAATGAAGGTGAGAAAGGTCTTCCTATGCCTGTTATTACTTAATCCTTTCTTTGTTCTGATGTCAAGGTCTAGGAGACCATCTTCAGTAGCTGTGCTCTGTTACCCAACTTGAAGCAGCACTTTTCGCATTATACTCAATATAGTGGGCACCTTCTCCAGTGCATTCAGGTGTCTTTGTCTCAAAAAAAAAAAAAAAAGATTTTGGTTTGCTTGTGAATTTTGGGAGATATAGCTGCTCAAAGTAAAACCGTTGGACTTCTTCAAAAATGAAATCAGAAAGCAGAATACAAAGCGACAGCAAGCATTAGAGTTCCAGTGACAGGATGTGATTTAAGACCAGTGAGACAGATGGTGGTGTGTTTTCTTAGAGGCAAACCAGGAAGCAACAGATTTGCAAACAAATTTTAACTGCCATCATTCTTCTAATGCCCCACATGAGCAATGCAAGCCACTGTGAAGCATAATGCTTCCTGCAGGCAGCTGTCTCTTAAGTGTTTTCCTTCCTACCTATTCAGGAGGAGAGGCCTGTGGCAATGTGAGGAAAATAATGCCGCCATTGGTAGGATTAACACTTGAACCTTTGTTCTTGGGGCACCTGGAATGAATCATATATATCTAATAGAATACCAGGAAACGTGCACAGGAAAATGTGTAGATCACTCTAGATCACTCCCTTTTGTTTACTGGAGAAGACAACGTTGCTTTCTGTCCTGGATCTTCACTTTGAATTGCAGGACTGTGCAATTCAAGCACACATGTATATTATAAAAACCCTCTTCCCTCTGAAAGGATTTTATCCAGATGGAATATTTTGAGTAACTGCTCACCCCAGGATAACAAGAATAAAAGATGAAGCACAAAGCATAATTCACAAGTAGTTTTTTTACCATTTCTTCATTGGTCTGATCAGGGTTGATCAACTGCATGGCACACTTTCCTGGTGCCATGGACATTTGTAAGGCTGTGACTGTCAACTTACACTTGTCATGAGATTCAGCTGGCACAGTTTTCCTTCTGTCATGGTAACTCCACACATCCAGTTTTCATGCAGTACGCTGCAGTGAATACACCTACTGTAGTGGTAAAGAAGGGCGTTTTCTTGAGTGTTTAGTTATAGGACTTCAAATATCAAGCTATTCTTTTTCTTGGCTTTCTGGAAATAGGGTAGAGAGTTAGAAAACTGTGGGAGTGAGTTGTGGGTGAAATTTAGGAAGGTACCTCCTTAGATGCTTGTAGAAGTACCTTCTAACTGATTTTCCTTATCACAACTCTACCTAGGTGGCATCCATGGACTGTTCAACATAGCAGCTCCCCGATTAATATTACTGCCCTCTCCTTTTCAATCCATCTATGCAATGATGATGGATTGGTTTGATTTTATTTTTTAAATGGATGTGAATGAGGGTTTTGCCTGCATGTCTGAAAATGTATCATATGTCTGCCTGGTGCCCATGGAGGTCAGAGGAGAGTATCAGATCCCATGTAACTAAGGTTACAGACCACTGGACCCTGCAGTATGGGTGGTGGGAATTGAACCCAGGTCCTTAAAAAGAACAGCCAGTGCTTTCCCAGCACCCCTAAACTGTTATCACAAAGTTTTACCATTCCTGTTCTTACATTCTTAAATACCTTCCAAATTCCAAAATAACAAAGGGAAATTCTTCAGCTACACATTTTAGGCTCCTCATGTTCAGGTGTCTATTCATTTTCAGTTTTATCTTTCTGCACTTCTATTAACCAATGGTTCATCATAATGTGCTCTGATATGTCTTCACTTCTGGACTTGGTTCTCAGAGCCCCCCACCCAGTTTTTCTGTTTCTCTAATTAGTACCTGTGAGATCTACTCATTCTTCAGGTCCAAGCTTAACTTTAACCTGATCACTGAAGCTTCCTTGGCTTTTCAAGCAAAAAGGAATCCCCTCTAAGTGTGCTGTGTGCCCATAGTGTATTGTTTGTACCTTCTTTCCACAGTTTTCTCTTCTGCCCCACAAGTTAGTTTCCTCCTTTATAACTCTGTCATCATAACTCTGGGAGGGACCCTCAAAGGGAAGGGCTGTCCCTTATCTCTGTATCTTCCTGTGTGTGTGGCACAGTGAGTGACTGGCAGAGAGGAGGGATGTGGTGACCTGAATTAATCCAGTCTGCTGTTTTCCCCTGTGATAAAAGTGATGATAACTTGTTTATTGTGGACACCCACTATATTTCTGTCAGTGGGGTGAGCGGTGGGCAGATCAAGCTACACCCTTTCTGTATTCAAGTAATGAGGTTGAAAAACCGAACTTGGTAAACACTTAACATTTCCCCATGAAACTGTCAGGCACTATTTATTATGAAGTTGTTATAACAGCTTAGTGTATTAAAAAAAGAAGTTTGAGGAAAACTTGAGTCAAATGGATGAATATTACTACTATGAAGAAAGGTCTATCCAGAACACTCAATAAGAGCCATCAAATTTAATTTTATGCTACAAATTCATCTCATCACCTGCCAATTTGTGTCATTATCAACCTTAGTTAGAACCACACACACCTTTAATTCTTTCTGCCATGGTTTAAGTGGTTCTGTTATTCATATACAATTGGGGAGCTAGATTATGAACTTAAGAAGAAATACAATGTCATATAGCAGAATAATTAAACATAAAACACTGTGAGGCTAAGGAGATAGCTCACTGGGTAAGAGCAATTGCCACACAAGCTTATGAACTTGGGTTCAACTCTCCAGCACTCATTAAAAGAAGTCGAGCATTGCAACCTGCACATCTGTAGCCCCAGAACCTTTAGCAAAGGACACAGGAGGTTTGCTGATGCTTGCTGGCCAGTCAGCGTACCCTAGGTGAATTGCAAGCTCCAGATTCAGTTTCAGGCCCTGTCTAAAGAGAATCATGAGCCAATGATAGAGACATCATCCCCTGGCCTCTGTGAATGCATAGGAGCTTGTATGCACATACACAAGAGCAATAGACCAAACACACATGCATGCACACACACATACTCTCTCTCTGTCTCTCTCTCTCTCTTACACACACACACACACACACGCACACGCGCGCGCACACACACACTAAATAAATGGGAAATTACAAAAACAGACTGAGTCTTTAGGTGAAACAACACTTTTCTGGAATTCAAATTGATCATATGCAAAACTTCATCTTAAAATAGTAATTAAAACTTGTTGTAAGAGTCAATAAAAGTATTTAGTAACTGCTCACAAATATGCTCTTATTATTATCAAATATGACCACAAAATAAGACATTATAGCTTATCATTGGGATAAAACATTAAGCACCATTATTGACTTATCTTGACCAACATAGATACTGAGATTCTTGAATTCTTAACTAAGAAATAAAATGTAAATCTAAATAGTACTTAGCATCCCTCTCAGCTCTAAAATTTTAGTGTTCAAAATTGAATCCAAGTTCTGTTCCCAGTAGGTGATGACTTATTACAAAAGAAAAAAGTGAAAAGAATATGATTTATATCTGCTAAGGGAGATTTTGTTTTCCCTGTCCTCCTTTCACTGGCTTGTGATAATCAGAAACATATCAAATGAATAAAAGCTTGTTTTTCTGTCTCCTTTCTTGGTTTCCTATCTGGCTTTCATTCTCCATTTTTCAAGTGTTCACTAAAATGAAAGCCCTCAAAGAGAAGGATTCTTAAAAACCACTGGTTGCAGAAGATCCAGGGTGATGCAGAGATTCATCTCAGGGCAGCATTTCTTGAAGATTATTACCTGTGAATAAAACCGCAGTCTAGCCAAGGAAATAAGAACTTTCTAAAAAAAAAAAAAAGTAAACGTTTTATGAATTAACCCAATAATTGGTATAAAATTTAAAATTATATTTCAAGCTCTGTAAAACAAGGTTGAAGTGATCTTGAATGCAGTTACCTTTTGCAGAAGTGCAGCAGCATGCTGTTAGGAGCCTTGGTGTGAGAGGCATGCACATTTCAGGGGTTCTCAGGGTACGCACCCCAATTTACCTATTACTCTGACAACTCTTCCTCCTAGTACCATCACCACACATCCTCATTAAATAAGATCTAAAAAAGTATCTAGGTACCTCATGCCAACTCCAGTGGAATTTTACAGCTAGGTTGTTCCACTTAAGAACAGTCTTGCACTCCACAAGATGGAACCCATGCATGACACTACTAGATGCTAGATAGTTCAGACATTAGAGAGTTGAGAAATAGTAAAACCAAATACAGCAGCTCGAAAAAAAGTGATTAAATTACTCCTAATGACAGTCTGCCATACTCATAGAACAAAAAGAGAGAGAGAGAGAGAGAGAGAGAGAGAGAGAGAGAGAGAGAGAGAGAGAGAGAGAGAGAGAGATAGGAACACACAGCCATAAATGGGATGTATCTATCAAATCTCTCTCCTCCTCAGGGCTCAAGAAACACCTGAAAGAGTAAGCAGAGAGCATAAGAGCCAGAAGGTATGGAGGACACCAAGAAAACAAGGTCCTCTAAGTCAACATGAGCAAAGTTCATATGAACTCAGAGACTGAGGCAGCCTGCAACAGGCAGTGTGCACAGGACCTGTTGGGTCTACACCAGGTCTTCTGTATATATTTTATGGCTTCCACTTTAGTGATTTTCTGGGATTCACGAGTGTGCAAATGAGTGGATCTCTAATTTTTGTGTCTTTTCTTGGGCTCTTTTTCTTCCATTGATCAACAACCACTGCAGAGCTGCAGAGTTTGGCACAGGCCCAGCTTCCTGGAGTAAGTTGCTAGCTATGATTACTTAGAGTGATAAGACTTCAAGTCAGGAAAGTGACCTTGGATTGTGAAGTCATTTTGCTTTAAAGTTGGTATGGTAAGACAATAATGGGATGCTGTTTTCAAAGGCAAAAATGATCAAATATTGTCAATTTCATTAGTTAACCTAAGAAAAATCAGGCTTATGTCTAGATATACACCACAGTCTAATTGACAAGCATATTCTCACTTGCATTTTTGTATAATAGGCTAGAATTTCAGTGATTGTTTTGTCTAATGTTAATCTAAAAGAATGTTACTGAATAATGGAACCTACCTCCCCTCCCCATTTTCTTCTTTGTTTTTGATCTTTCACTTGCTCTTTGGAATCTCTCCTGTCTTGCTATTCTCTTTTGATATTTTTGTTCTTATTCTTGTTCTTGCCTAGTCTACCTAAGTACTTAAGATTAGAATCTTTCTTACTTCATTAACATGACCTTTGGCCAGAAAGTGTGGAATTACTGTAGAGTTTCCATCTATAAACTTGGGTAATCATACCTACTTCACCAGGTTTCTATACACATTAAATGAGGTAATGTAGCACATAAAATATTAAATATTGTTTTATATTCAGTAATCCTTTATTCAATTTCATATTCTTTTCATGTTTTTCCTTCTACTCTTGTTATTTATAGACACCTTATGCTTTCTTCTTATTTTTCCCCATCTTTCATTTGCATCAACATTGGACTCTGTCCTTCAGAACTGTTAGTTTCAGGAACTAGAGCACATATATGACAACTTGGATTTTATGACACATCTTTCAATCACTTTATCCTTTATCCTAAACTTTCCTTCATTTGGAAGTCAGTATGATTTTTTATAAAATATAAATTTACTATGGACTAGTATACTCATAAACCTCCATGCTGTATGTAATCCCCAAACCTCATTATAAGCTATAAAACACTCAGAATAGATCTTCCCTCATTTACTCTGTTATTGATATAATCTGTAATAGCATCATACACGTGTGATGTGTTTTATCAAGAAACACATCACTGTAGTTGGTGCCTCTGAACCACGGTGCATCCTCAATCACTTTTCTACTTAGTAAACTCTTGTTTGTGAAATTTTCTGAATCCAGTCGTATCATTCACTAAGTCTAATTTGATAATCTGACTTTTTTTACATTAATAAGGTATCACATAAATTACTATAGTAATGCCTATTACACTATTAGTATGACTTTATTAAAAAGATTGTGAGCCTCTAGGAGCAGTGGTTCTCAACTACTGCAACCCTTTCATACAGTTCCTCATATTGTACTGACCCAAACCATAACATTATTTCATTGCTACTTCATAACTAAAATTTTGCTACTGTTATGAATCATAATGTATATATCTTATGTTCAGGATAGTCAACATGCGATTCCCACAGGGGTTGTTACCCACAGGTTGAGAATTGCTGTTAGAGGAGCATCCATCACGGATTCATTTTCTTTATTGTTTTCTGTGTACTAAAAAATAAGATATAAACTTAATATACTTCAAGGGCTAGTCTTCTACCATCCTAGAGATTTATTTTAGAATTGGTTTCCACGTAGCTGTCATAATGTATGCCGACTTTGATGATTGTGCTAAATTTCAGAAATCTCAGAGGTAATTATAAATAGACAAGATATTCTAAATTTTATAGAGAAGATCAGGAAATGGACAAGGACCCTTCTCAGCCTTAGCGATGTATTTTGACAGTTAATATGTTTTGAGTGGTGCTCAATTATCATGATAGGTTATTGTATTAATTACTTTTACATTTGAAATTATCAGATAGTAGGATAAAGGTAACACTTTTCTTATCTAGCTCTGATTGGAAGGTAGATATGGATGGGAAACATAACATTTGCTAATTTTGCTTCTATATTAGATTCCTACCCTGATACAAAGTTTTGCTCTTTATTCTTTTCATCTGGACCTTATTTGGCTGACTTTCCAGCACATGCCAATGAAAATGTAATATAGTCTCTAGTAACTTCAGGAATCTTAGAAAGAGAATTATAAATCTTTGGATTAACAAATTTCAAAACTGAAATGTTCAGTGTTTCCCAGGATCCTAGAAATGATTCCAGTCTGGATATGGAATTGTTGGCTGTCAATAGCAATGACAGGTGACAAATTAGAATTTATTTCTATAGTACAGGAAGAAAAAGGCAGGTAGAGGGAAGAGGACTTACCAGTGTACTTGGTAGAAATTATACCATTTTAAGAAGTAGAATACTGAGGCAGACAACCAAGTGTGGAGTGAGACAAAAATGAAGAAATGGAAATGTTTATTTGACCCACCAGGGAACAGTGAATGGTGACAAACGAAAAATAAGGAAGTATACATATAGAGCTGGAACAGTCCCACAAATCACCTGAATCTAAGTTGTCATCACATTACATTTTCCTGATTTATTCTAGTTAGACCATCTGTAAGAATCTTGACACAGACAAGAACCAAGGCATCCTTAAGAATGTATTCATCCCTAAAGCAAGGTCGGTGCAGCTGACTGATGGAAACACGGCTAATTTCTAGCAAGAGCACAGCTTATCTGAGTCACTTCTCGAAACTGGCTAGGCAAATGTGTGCTGACATGAGCAACATGTGGGAATCATGAGACCAAGGATAGGGGGTTGGCTGTACCAATAAGCAGCTGTATAGCCTTAGGCAAATCACTTCCTGTCTTTTTATTCTCACCCTAGAAATGAAGACTATAATGCTCTGCCTTAATTGCTTCAAGATTGGTTGTGAAAATCAAATGAGTTGGCACAGGAAAGTGATTATTAGGGCCTCTGTCAGGTTACTGGGCTCACCTCCCAGAGATTTAAGCTCTATTGCCACTATAGAGAAAGAATGCTTTTTCTCCAGAAGGATACTAGAGGACTGTTTCAAGCAAATCCAACAACCGTGCCCTCAATAGTTTTATATGCATAAACCTTGTGTAGGTCTGAGACTTGTTTGAAAAGCTAGAGAGCAACATTTTCAATGTTGATTATATGAATATTTTTGGATGTTAGAAATGATAATCTCATGTGTTTTCCATGGTATTGATTAAAAAAGCATTATACTGCTCAAAAGAAAGATGCTCTTCTGTGCACATTATTTCCAGGGGAAAAATAAAACATAAATAAACTAACTCTGTAGGCTTAATGCCATGTTAATCTCAAAAGCCAGGGGTCGTGATGAGAAAAAACACAAATTGATTGGTCAGAATTAACAATGAATATCAAGATATGTACATTTTGTGGGACAAAGAACAGACTGTCTTTTTGTTCCTAAAATGGACACACACTAGACTCTGACTTTAGGCAATCTTCTTTTAGGTTATTTTTTGTTTTACTTCCTTCTAGTCAGGGTGGCATTTGTATTGATTTAGCCTCATAATCTCAGTTGAGCTAAAGTGTGTCCTTTAGTGTGGTGACACATTGAACGTAGACTAAGATTCGGCCTGTGGCTTGTAAAGAACTTTTTTCTCCATATTAGTCAGCCATATGCCTTAACTTTCCTTTAAAATGTTGCCTTTGAAACCAAATGAGATCATGGTTCCAGACCAAATGAAATGGTGTGGATTACAAATTTCCTTGGCAGATTCTCAGCCACATATATGTTAAGATATATAATGGTAAATTTTTTCAATGTCTATATGTATCTGTTCATGTTGAGTGTATATTTATTGTTATAATGCTTAGTGCATTCATTATACCAAGTAATTTCTGGCTACAGAAATACCAGACAATAATAAATAGTAAAATAAATGTTATATTTTAAGTAACCTTGCTACAAGATTGTAATATATCCTTTGCTTTCTTCTAGACATATGGGATGGTTTGGGAGCTGACCTAAATATAGCAGACATGAATGTCCCCCAGATTTCAGTGCCTAGAATGAAACACCAAATCATATATGGCTAACCACAAGTTATTCTTAGAATGACAGATTTCTGTCCAAAATAAATTAAAAGAAAAAGACTTTCATAAAGATATTACAGTTTCTGACACTCTCATTTTCTCAAAATTAAGCACGTAAGTTTTTTGGTTTTTAAAATGTTATATGCTTTCTAGGAAGTCATTTGAAAGGAATACTGGTAGAATGTTGAAATTAGGATTACAATAGAAAAATGATACGTGGATGGAGTTCTAAAAATATTTTATTTTTAATTAAAATAACATTTTAAATTATTTAATTTGTTAATATATCATTTAGTTAACCAATTAATTAATATGTTTAATTATTGGATTGAAGTTATATATATATATTCAGTAATTCCTTCTCCTCCCTGAAGTTTCTCCTATGCTCCCTCCACTCCCTCTCAAATTCATGGTCCCTTTTTCATTAATTTTCATTGTTACACACACATAAGCACAAATATATAAATACAACTTGCTAAGTTAATTTTGTATTTTTTAATGCTTTCAAGGCTGGCCACTGGTATTGGATAACCAATGATGGGGCTTATTCCTGGGGAAGATTAATTTCCCTAAGCAGTTATTAATTGCCTATATCTTTTTGTCTATGGATGGCACATGGTGATATTTCCCCTACCACCTTACAGTGTCTACTTATGTGATATTTGCTATGGGACAATGCTATTATACCCTGTAAAGATTTGTTACTGGCATTGGTTTAATAAAATACTGACTGACCAGTAGCCTGGCAGAAAGTATAGGCAGGGCAACCAGACTAGAATTCTGGGAAGAGGAAAGTTTCAGTCTGCAGATGCCAGCCAGCCAACAAGAAAGCAAGACATGTAGAAAATGAGGTAATGCCACACCCACATGGCAATACATAGACTAATAGAAATGGGTTAATTTAAGATGTAAAAGTCAGCTAGAAATACGCCTGAGCCATCGACCAAACAGTGTTGTAATTAATACAGTTTCTGTGTGAAAGTGCAGTCTCTGTCTATAAATGGTGCCCAAACATTTGTCAGGAATTTCCACATAAATCCTGAGAAAACTTTTAAAAAAGGATTATAGACAAACAAGGAGGGAGTCAAATGCAACTTGTTGGTAATCCTCTTTTCTCTAGTAGGCTTTGTTTACTGGCAGTGAACAGAGGTGCAGCTCCTTTAAGAGAGTCTTCCTGATTCAGCATTAGTGGCAAAAACCACACAGATCTTTTAAGAGGCTCTGCCACCAAACATATAAATGATGTTTAATGAGCAGCCAGCATCATTCTTGTGAGGCAGAGGCACTGCCTGTGGTTATAAGAATAAGTATCCTTAATGCAGTTAGGGTTTATACTAACGTAATAAAGTGAAAATGGTAGCTTCTACTTTAAGATCCATGACCTCACTAGACATGAGTATTTGACTAGGTTTTCAGTACAAGTCATGATTTCCCTCCTGTTGATCAGGCTTTATGTTCAATTACATATTTAGCAGTTGCCATCAAGGTATGAGTACCACTAATGAATCTTTGGGCACATCTTCCATGCTACTTGTTGTTATGATTTATAAGCACCACAACTTAGTAGAAATACTAATAACTTTCCTCCCTTGGTATCTTGTATAGCACCTTCTGGTACTATATCATTAGTGAGAAGACACCCTATCTTCAGCAGTAGGAACTTACCTTCAATTATTGGGGGATATCCAAGGGCAACAGCAATCCCCTATAAAGTTTTGTGAGTCATATTAACTCCCATGCACAGCAATTAGAAAAGAAGTTTCTCATGGTTGGTACTGGGGGACTTTGTTATATGGACTTTGGCTCTTGGGGTGAACATTATTTCCTCATGTCATGTAACTTTATACACACACTCACACACACACACACTTGCAATTTTGGCTGAATATAAAATGAAATATATCTTTTCTTCCTATCTCTTTTTTTCAAACATTTTTATTTTTATTTATATCTCTTCCTTCTTTCCTTTTCTGTGTTATCCTCCACTCTACTTCCCTTATTATGGACCACCTCTCTTTTGACCCATTTCCGCCCCCTGATAGAGGAGGGTCATTTGTCTATGGGTTACTTTCATTGGTTAATAAAGAAACTGCCTTGGCCTTTGATAGGACAGAAAATTAGGTAGGTGGAGTAAACAGAACAGAATGCTGGGAAGAAGGGAAGTGAGGCAGACACTATAGCTTTCCTCTCCAAGATGGACACAGGTTAAATCCTTCCTGTGATGCTATACAGATTATTAGAAACGGGTTAATCAAGATGTAAGAATTAGCCCGTAAGAGGCTAGAGCTAATGGGCCAAGCAGTGTTTAAAAGAATACAATTTGTGTGTTGTTATTTTGGGTGTAAAACTAGCCATGTGGGTGGCCGGGTGCCAGGAACGCAGCCCACAGCACCTCACTACACCCCCAAATCATCTGAGCTCCTTTATAAGAAAAAAATTGACTTCCTGTTCCTATCTTTTCTATCTTTAGTTTTGTGACCTTAGATATGTGAAGGGGCTGTAAAGTGCCTTTATAAAGAGTCAATGAAAATAATGTTTTCTCTCATTTGTAGTTTCTAGATTATTTGTAGATATATAAACTCATATATGTATATGACAACAAACTAGAAAAGAAATTGTCTAGGTAAACAAAGGAGACCAATGGGGAGGGAGCAGGGTGAGAACAGTTAATAGAGGGAAGATGGGGCAATGTGTCAAATGTACAGTATTTAGTTATAAGAACATGTCTTTAAGTAATGCTGCACCATGTACAAAGGAACATCCAAAATGAAATTATCAAAAATAAAAGTACCAATTGTTTTTTTTTTAAATATATTATTTGTAAATTTCTTTAAAATTTTTTTTGTATTTTTGCATTTATTTTTATTTTTAGTGTGTGGCTTGCGTTTGCAAATTTTATGTCATAGCTTGTGAAGAAAACTGTCAGTATTCAATTTTCTCCTTCAACCACATTCAATCCCATGCCAAGGAGGTTGAACTCAGGTTGCTTGGTTTGGTGGCAAGTGCCTTTACCTTTTGAGTAGTCTTGCCAGCCCAAATGTGAAGTTCTTAATCATAAAGCTGGCTGTATTGACATTAATAGTAATAATAGCAGGCATATTCCCAGAGTATAGATGTGAATGTGAAGAGTCAGAATCAAGGGGAGAAGACACAGTTAACATTTACATGAATTGAGATCGGCAAAGTTCCATTCATAATTAGCAATTACACAGAGGCAAATGTTTAGACTATTCTTCGCTGCACTAGGCTTTCTTTTAGCCTTAAGTAAACATTGTCACTCCCATACAATGTTGTCCAGAGTTTACTGCTCAGGTACATGTTCTGGAAGATCAACAGACTTCTGCCTGATATTGGCCACTCTATTACAGCACACTGGGTAGTAACAATCTCAACTTATTTATTTCTACATACAGAATTACATGCAACTATCATACCATCTCTCCTCTGTTCTTAAATTTCTTTCTACAGAGTCTCCTCTCCAGTAAATCTGCCCTGATTAGTTCCATAGCCAGTCTTTCCACATTACCTTGCAATATACTCTAAGTATATATTTTATAGTTATTTGAGAAGGGCTTTCAGCATTTCTATTTATGTGTATGAACCACTAGTTGATTATCAGATTATCAGAGAGTTGATTTCTGTTTTCTTTTCTCTTGGTTTATCCCCCATAAGGTACCTACAGTTGGTGTTTCAGGGAAAGTTGAATGTTTACCCAGCTGTCTCATTATTCCTAAATACTGTCAAAATTTTCAAAAAGGTTGCAAAAACAGACACTGTAGTTTTGGCCATTTCTCTAGAGGAGGGGTGACAGATAGGCATTAAATATTTGCTGGAGATTTTATCAAATGATTTATATAACTGATAGAAAGTGGCATCTGTTTTAGTCAAATAATGCAAAGAACTTCCGAAAGAGAGACAGAAAATCTCTCTGGGTACCAGAAGACCTTGCAGATAAGCAACATTGTATGTAAGTGTGAGAAAAGTGCTGTCTGGGTCAGAAACCACAAGAGGTTACAATAAATGTTGGGACTTACATCCCGTAGCAGTAAACAATAAAGCTCTACTTGAGCCACTTCAAGAAACAGAGCAATATGACTTGGCATTTGTGCAAACCGAAAGGATTTGAAAACTACCAAGCACTCTAGGATTGACATTAAAGCTCTTATAGAAATGATGCTTAACACACTGTTAATTGAGTAGTGGAAAAGAAAGTAACTGTGGCACTCCAGGGAGTAAAGAATTTGTCCAACACTCAATTTTGTGATAAAAGCACTCTATTTATACTCTCTCCTATGCAATATTCTCCACAAAATAGCTTGACAATTAGTCATCTTAGATTGATTCAGGCCAGCTGAGCAAAAGGGAGTTTCTTGGAGAGATGTAAGTGTGAATGAAAGAGAAAACTCATGTTTTGAAACAAAATTTCCCTTCTCACTACAGAATTAGCAATTCAGCCCAGACTCACTGAGGAAGTAAAGACTCTGTACTTCACCGCGTGGGAAGTGATAGATAGTCAATAGGAAAGAGACTAGATAGCCTTGATCCCTAAATAGCAGGCACTCAAATGACTGACAATCACATATTAAGCTCTGAACTGCATTACTTGAGATGACAAGAGTGTGTGGTACTCAACACTAAAGTTTCCTTCTATAAAATATATCTCTCTATATTTAACATATAAATATATTTCTCTATATTGTTTAACAATGCAAGTTAAAATTTTGTCAGATGTAGAAAAAGCATAACAAAGGGACTTATTCATAACTATAACAGCAGAAAAATTACTGATATTTTCTATTCTCCCTCCATTTTTATTAGTATTGTGTAAATGTTTACAAACATACTTGATGTATAATATAACATTTCTGTACTGTTTTTACATAGAAAGTTGGACTTATTTATGTCATTAAAATGCCACAAATATAATTTTAGTGCCTGGGTAATATTAAGTTGTTAAGTTGTTGATATATCTTTACTCAGCTATTCACAATTGACAGCCATTTTAAATAGTAGCTACATAAAAATGTTTAGACTAGGCAAACAACTGAGTCTTGCTTCTTCTAATGTAGTGTTTGAAGTTACCTGGGTAATTAAAAAAAAGATGATAAGCAGAGATGAAGAGAGGGAAGGGATGGAGAAGAAGGGGATAAAGAACACAAGGAAAAGCAAAAAATGTTGATGAAGAGCAAGAAAGAGTAGTGATTTATGTACCTAATCATGTTACATGGAATGTTCTTAAACAAATGATGCCTTGAACACATCCTAAGATCTCCCTTTGTGATTGTCTATAAGAATCTTCACAATATTTTGACCTCAACCTCAAGACCTCAGGGATATCAGTAGTTGATTTTGAGGGAATATACTCTCTTTCCTTTGATGTGATTCTGGGTTCTCATGGTATTTAAAATTTTATCATTGGTAAAATCTGGAAGATCAACACATCCAATTTACTCATTAATAAAACCTGCAAATTTTACTGAGAGAGTAAGATATCTTGGGAACTAATAATGAAATCATTCCATTTCATTGGCTAAGAGAATAGTGACCTTCATTCAGAGTCTAAGGGAACATTGACCAGCTTTATTTCTACCACCAACTTTAAGTGTGTGTGTGTGTGTGTGTGTGTGTGTGGTCTGAAAACCACACTGAGGTTCAATAATGTGCTAGAAACACTCATAGTTACTCATAGAAATCATTGAAAGTTATTATATTCAATGTTTATGATTTATAACAGGGAACAATACAATATAAAATCATTCCAATAACCAGACTATAATCCACAGCTCCTGAGAAGCTAGGTAACAAAGAGGACCCTAAGAGAGACGCATGGATCACTGTGGGAAGGGGAATTAGATGAGATCTCCTGAGTGAAGAGGGGGCAATGAGGATGCTTAAAAGGAGGGGAAAAGGGATGAGAACATGAGGGAACAGGATGATTGTGGGGGGGGGGCTGGGAAGGATAGAGTGGGAGAACAATGAAAAAGAGATCTTGATAGAGAGAACCACTATTGGGTCAGGGAGAAACCTGATGCTAGGTAAATTCCCAGGAATCCACAAGGATGACCTGAGCTAAGACTCCAAGCAATATTGTAGACGGTGCCTGAACTGTCCTTCCCCTGTGATCATATTGGTGAATGCCCAAACTATCATTATAGAGCCTTCATCCAGCAACTGATGGAACCATATACAGAGATCTATAACCAAGCACTGGGCAGAGCTCCAGGAATCCAATCCAAGAGAGAGAGGAGGGATTATTTGAGCAAGGGAGGTCAAGATCATGATAGAGAAATCTACAGAGACAACTGAACCAAATTTGTGGAAAATCATGAACTCTAGACCAACAGCTGTGGAGCCTCCAAGGGACTGAACTAGTTCCTCCATATGTGGGAGACAGTAGTGAAGCTTGAACTATCTGAGGGGCTCCTGTCAGTAGTACCAAGATCTATCCTGGTGCATGAGCTAGCTTGTTGGAGCCCATTCCCTATGGTGGGATCCCGTACTCAAACTTAATGTAGGGTGGAGTGGCTTGGTCCTGCCCCAACTTAATGAACCAGACTTTGTTGACTCCCCATGGTAACCCTTACCTGTTGGGAGGAGTGGATACGAGAAGAGATAAGGGAGTGGCAGGGTGGGAAGGAGAACTGTGGTTGGAATGTAAAATGAAATTTAATATAATAAATATAAAAAAGAAAGAGATGCATAAGAAAGAGCCAACGAAAGTTGCAAATAATAATTTTTTTATTGTCTTTTCAACTTCTCTGTGTAACAATGTATACAGTACTGTCAATCCAGACAGTTTTTCTGAGCCTTGGTGTCTAGAGTTTCACAAGAGTTCAAGGGTTGGTTCTCTACGTGACAAATCCTTTTTACTGGTTGTTTTCTTGGTTGCTATGAAAGAATGCCTGACAATTGCAACAAAAGAGAGTTGAAATTACTGGTCCATCATGGCATGGCCCTCTGCATATCACGATGGTTCAGAAAGCAGGGACGGGATTGGAGGAATTCTGCCTTCCAGCTAGGCCCTTCTTACCAATGGTTCCACAACCTCCAAAGTAGTTTAATTGGAGACCAAATGGTCAAATACTTATGGAAGGGTATCTTTTCACATTTAGGACATGATACCCAGAGTTTATAGGTTCTTCAGAGCTATACCTAATGTCATATGTCTGTGCTGTATTTTCTACCAAGTTCCAAGGAAGAGCAGACACTGAATGTTTCAAATCCTGTATCACAAATCACAATGTTAAGCTGTCGCGTGGCCAAGATCTGAGGTGAACAAAGGAGCTGTTATCAAACATGGGTTTTAAGGGCTTAGAATTTATTTTTCAGAAGCTAAAGTTAAAGTTAGGAATAATTTTTTTAACTACTATGTTTGGTAGAGGTTTCCCCTTTATTATTTTCTACCAATATGTGACATATTTCTCTGTGAAGGAATTCACAGAGAAAGCTAGTACTGTGTCTTGTCCTTTATAAGGGAAGGTATGGTGTATGTATATAAGTGCTGTCCAGTGGGCTAGCATTATTAAATTCTGAATGGTATTATCGTCTTCCAGATTACTAATGCTCTCTGCTATATTAGTACCAGTGTAAGAGGTAAGGTGGAATTTGTTTTGAAGGGATAGTTATAGAGTTTGCTGAAGTTTTAGAAAACAAGGGTAGAATCAAGGATTTTGGTCCATGTAACAGAAGGATACAGTCTTCCAAGTCATATAAGAAATTGCTAAAAGCATGAGACTTTTGGAATATGTCTCCCTAATTCCCAGTTAAGGGCCTTCTTGTTGACATGTCTGTGCCTTCGCGAATATGCCGATGTAACTTTTTAAGGCACTGGGAGCTGGTCTAGAGCACGTGCAGTAGTGGTGGTGTGCAAATGGTGAATGATAAGTCTCCTCTCTGGTTTTTTCTAAGCATCTCTACTTCCTGTTTTATCTCTCTGAGTACAAGAAAAGCAGGATTTCCTTAATATTTATCTCAAGCTCCTTAAAGAGTCTCTCTACCAGCTTTGATAAGGAGAAGAAAACAGACATAATGACTCTGCTTGAATCTCATAAGATAGTAAATAATCCAGTGAACATAATTGTTTTTAACCTTTCTGTTAGGTACAATAAATGTCAAAGGGAAAGATAACCCTGTACTCTACTGAAATGGCTTAAATAATAGGCCCCAGTTTGTGTTAATGGGAACTCAATCAGGAGACAGACTCATATAACAAATGAGAAATCTGTAATGAGAGTTGCATTATTTCCATTGGCTTTTATGCTATCCTTAATTGATTGTCATCATGCATGGCTAATTAAAAGCATGGTAATCTGGCTGAGATATTTTCAGCAAGTGCAATGGTGCCTGCTTTACAATGATGACTTCTGAAGCCCATGTCAAGGTGGCTGGCAACCTACTCAACAGTTGAGAAGTGCTCCATTTGCAAGCACTGTCTTGCATTGACCAGTCTAGCCTGGGGGTTGCTTGTTGCAGGCATGCATGGCAAGATGGAGATCATCCCTCAGTGATGACAAAAACACAGCAAAGACATGACCTTCTTGTCCTGATCACTTCTGCCTCTCATCTTGTGCCTCAGTCCTCTCTTCCCCCTTCTTGCCTGCTGGTGTCATATACTTCCATCCATTATCATCCATGTGCCCCTTTTCATTGGATGGGGTTGGTGCACAAAACGGGCAATAGACTTGCCTTGTATTTCAATCACCAACATACTGGCTATAGACCATTGAATAAGTCACTTCTGCCTCTTCGTCTTCTACTTTCTTCACTAGAATATGAAGGTTTAGTAGATACAAATTGACTTCAACTCTTAATTGTTGACTTTGGCTTTGTGGAAATCCTTTAGTGTAATTGGGGAAGATTCTTTAAGCTTTCCATGGTCTCTTGTGTGAGTTTAGGATAGGAAAACATGATAGACTAAATTCAAGTTCCTTCTTTAGGAAAATCTAAGTTAATGTGAAAAGAAAAAAAAAAAACTTAAAGGACTCCACTATAGTCCTACAATCAAGACAGCTTTTATATGGTTGAATTCATTAAGCACTTGCTCAGCAAATACGGGATCCATTCCCTTGAGAATTATTACTACTTGTGAACAGTATGCTAAGAAATTTGCCAGGGACCTTAAAGAGCTTCCCCTATGATATTGTATATATCTAACTGAGGTATAAAATTAGATCATTTGTAAACTATCATGTTTTATGGAAATTCAAAGTAGAATCACACAAATACATCATTTTGCAACAATCAAACTAAAAAAAATACAAATTTGCCACATTGGAGAAATTCATAATATAGGGAGAATTATTATCAACTCTATTGAGAGTGCGAATGAGTACAGCTTCTGTAAATAGTAACATAAAAGATTTTCATGTACATAAATATTCAACAAAGCATTGTTTATATGGAGAAATCTTGAAATAATATGTATGTAAACAAGAGATACCATGTATATGTATGTTTGGAATTTAAAAAAATACATGAAAATGAGTATACTACAGACTACATACATAACCATAGGTAAATCAAGATTATAGTATTTACCTCAAAATACCATAGTATGGGTAAATACAAGTAATATGATCTTGATTTTATGATACTTACAATCATAAAGAAGAACATACACACACACTGCATTGTTTAAGGATTAGATTTAGGTACTAAAATTACTTTTAAAAAGCTAGTCAGTGTTTAACAAACTATTTTGAATAATAAGTATCTGTTTGTGCATGAGCAAAGAGATTTGAAGGAAGGTGTACAATAACTGCCTCAAATGTAGCCAATTTAGCTTGTTAGCTATGAAACACTTTCTGTTGAGAGTCGTTCTCTTATATCTCAGGTAGGCCTGGCATTTGCCATGTGGCCTAGCTCACTTAGATTTTTCTTGAGCCTCCTGCATCAGACCTCTGAATGCTGGAATTAGAGGCCTGAATCATCATCCACATGTGATTTTGGAAATTTGAAATCACTAAATGTATATTAAAAACCACTAAAATATAACACAAAAATATAAGATTAACATTAACCAACAACTAGACAATGTTCAAAAGTGAGACACTTTTGGAATACTTAGCTCTAAATGGGGTGTCTTTATCAACCTCAAGTCTCACAGATCTTTGTGGAAGAGGAGGTGAAAAGAGATTATTAAGAGCCAGAGATGGTAGATGACTTCAAGGAAATGGCTTCTTCTGGATACAACAGACAGTTGTTCATATGAAGCCAAAGGATTTGTGACAGCATGCCTAAAACTTGTACAAGTTCAATCCAGATGCAATTCCATCGTGGAGAAGAGGACATGAACATAAATTTCTCCTCCTAGCTGAGAGGCTATTATCAATTAATAACCTTTTGGGAGAGGGAAAATAATCTTTCCAGTGGAATGACACTGGGTATATCAGCCACACTCAAGGGCATACTGCACACTTATGAGTTGTTGGCCAGTGCAACACAGACTCCATGTTTTCGTTGTTTGTTTTGTGTGTACATGTGTGTGTTACATATGTTTATTTTGATTATTGGTTTCTTATTTTTTATCAGAAAGGAACATGAAGTTGGGTCATTGGGTGAGTAGGCAGGTTGAGAGGATCTTGGAGAAGATAGGGAAGGGGAAATAATTTGGTAAAACACTCCCGTTTCCTACAATGTTATTCTCCAGTTGAAAAAGAAAGAGCACTGCCAATACCTGGAGACCCATCATTCTAATAGAACAGCAGATCTCACAGTGTTTTTGGATCAGTACCATAGGCGTGACATATAAAGTTGTTAAATTGTATAATTTGAATTGTCTAGCCCCACTCTAGACCTGCTGATTTAGAAACTATAGATGAGGTTGTGTCTTCTGTATTTAATGGACATTTTGAGTAGTTATCAATCTTGGGTGAGCAAAAATAGAACCACAACAGGAACTTTAAACCATGTAAGAGCCCAAAGTCCTGCCTCCAGACATTTATAAAAAGCTCTTTCAGTAATTATAATTTGTTGTCAGAATTAAGAATCACTATTACAGTCTTTCTGCTTTTTAGGCATTTTACACACACAGAGGTACAAATACAAATTGTAGAAGACGCTTTTCTTTTCTCATGAAAAGATTTCACAACTTTTAGGTCAATTTTATATTTTTAGAACAGTGTTTTTTTTTTTAATTTGGATAAATTTGCCTCACTGGAGATATTTAACTACATATGAATGGTTTTGTTGTTATTGTTGTAATAATTGGGAAGGAGCTACTAACATTTATTGATGGTATGAAATAGTCTATGAGGTACAGAACTAGAGGTACAAGATATCTCACACAACAATTATTTGGCACCAACTGTAATCAGTGTTGAGATGGAGGATACTAGTATCCTCTTCTCTGGCAATATTAGCTTTCAGCCAATATATTAAATGTATTTTATAACATTTAAAGTCCACAGGCTGTGAAGGTCTTGAGGACATGTGAGTTATGTGGTCTGCTACGTCTCATGACATACTTTGTCACAAAGAGTAGAGTAAGGGGTATGAGTTTTATTTGTGTGTGTGTGTGTGTGTTTCAGTAATAAACAACACGTTGTTCACGTCAAGTTGCAGAAATAAAACCTGAAAAATGAATTGAATCATCCCGAGTCCATACAATGTAGTGGGATTCTTTTTTCTGGTTTCTGTCTCTTCGTTTCATACTAGAACTGAAGGCTAGGTGAGATTCTTTCTGTCAATAACAAATGAAATTAACTGTAGGGTCTCAGGTGTATTCCAGAGTGAATGATTAAAAATCATTGGCAAATAGTAAGCTGTCGCTGTGACCTTTCTGTGCTTGGTATTTTGACTGACGGTCCCCTCTTTACAGTTTAGTGAAGTTGTAAACAGAGAGGCAAGAAACCCACTGATGGGCCAGGCAGTCAAATACAGAATATGAAAAGGTCAATGCCAAACTCTGCTTGCTGATGTGACTCTGGCTGGCTTAGTCTGGGTGGGCATATGACATAGTGGCTTTGAGCTATTGACTTAAAGTGAAAAAGACAAATGGCCCTGTGGGAAGTGGAGCAGGAAAATCTTTAGTTTGAATCCTATTGGAATATTGGAACCCAACTTTGGCTAAAAGTTAGGCCCGGATAATGACATGAATAGTTCAAACATAATGATAAGGGGCTGGTAGCTTTGAAAACTTTGTTGAGCATGTTATCACTCTCCTCTTTTTCTTCGACCTTCTTCCAATAAGATTTTAGTGCTTTTCAGATTTTAAATATCTCCCTCTTCTCTACACACACACACACACACACACACACACATTTGTGCAGACTCCTCTGTTTCTAAGTTATCTAATCCTCCTTAATTTCGGTAAATTGTTCAACATTTTGGTCTTAGTTCTACTTTTTCCTGCACGTGTGTCTGTTTTCATCTTTTC
The DNA here is from genome assembly GCF_014885135.2 of Alexandromys fortis. Taxonomy (NCBI): domain Eukaryota; kingdom Metazoa; phylum Chordata; class Mammalia; order Rodentia; family Cricetidae; genus Alexandromys; species Alexandromys fortis. Next base: position 1,563,975 of record NW_026068104.1, read on the forward strand.
ACCCATGTGTCTATTATTCATTCTCATCTTTCTATACCCATCAAGACTCCCTTGTTCTATAATAAAGTTTCATTTTTTTCAGGCACTGTGAGTGTAGCCAAGGTGTAGTACCTTGTTTCTTTTGCTTAAGTGCAACCTATAAAAGCAAATACCCAGAGAAATGTAACTGGCATGATAAACTATAAGTTAGGAGGCCCATAAGGTTGGACTAGTTTTGCTTGCCCATAATAAATACTTTCAACTATGTGTTGTCCAGTTCTATTCTCTTATGAGAGTAAGGTAGACCAATCTGGGAAAAAGAAAAATCTCATCTGGGAAAACCCCTCTGTGCTGACTACTCTTCTCTGTCAACCTGACACACAAACTAGAATTATTTGAAAGGAGGAAAACTTAATTGAGAAAATACCCCCATAATGTCAGGCTGTAGGGCATTTTCTTAATTTGTTATTGATGGGGGAGATTCTAGCCCACTGTGGATGGTGCTATCCCTGGGCTGGTGGTCCTGGGTCGTATTAGAAAACACGAGAAGCAAACCAGTCAGCAGCATTGCTCAGTGGCTCTGTATTATCTCCTGTCTTCAGGTTCCTGCCCTGTTTGTGTTCTTGTTCTGACTTTTTCCAATGATGCACGGTGTATGGACGTGTATGAGGAATAAACCTTCCCAACTTGCTTTTTGGCCATGGTGTTTCATTACAGCAATAAAAACCTTAAGTAAGACAACCTCTATGAAATGGGCTTGTAGGCAAATCGCTAGGGCGTCAATTGACATGGGAAAGCCCAGCTCACTGGTGATAGTGGATCCCTGGGAAGGTTGTCTTGGGGGGATAGCAAGCTGTAATTAGCACTATTTCATGACCTCTGCTTCACTTTCTGCCTCCACATTCCTGCCTTGAGGTCCTGTCTGACTTCCTTATGTAATATAATGTGATGTTGAACAATAAATTAAAATAAACCCTCTCCTCCCCAAGTTGCTTTTAATTATACAGTTTTATCCCAGCAATAGAAATATAACTAATATACCACCTATCACTGAGGGGCACAGCGATAGAAATATAACTAATATACCACCTATTACTGAGGGGGAGTCAAGAAAGAAACTCAAGCCGTTCGTCACATCATATCTGTAGCTAGGATCAGAGAGAGATAAATGTACCTGTGCTGCCTGTGGTCTCATACTTATACTCAGCAATTGTTTTGCACTTTTATAAGATCCAGTCCATGAAATGCTGATGCCCACATTCAAGATAAGTCTTCCCACAACAACAGTCAAGACAGTGCTCCACAGAATTGCCCACAGAGCAACTTGATCTACATAGTTACTCAACTGAAGCTCTTCTCTCAGGTAATTCTAAGTTATGTCAATTTACCACAAAAACAAACCACCACAAATGCTTACCCATCAAAGCTCAGTGCTCCCAGTTTAAAGCACGGTGTTTCTCTTATGCACCTCACACTGTTCCCTAAAAGCTATGCAGTTTTCTATCACAAGACAGTGCGCTTTGTCAAAATCTCCAATTTTTCCTATCCGCATCTACTTCTGTATGTCTATCCTTCTCTGTTCCCAAGAAGTATCTGGTGATCCTTTTTCCCCTCAAAAAGATTCTCCACCAGAATATTTAGAAGATGTAACACAATTTGCGTAGGAAAATCTTATGGAAATCATTTACGGCATTTTCACATAGTTGTTTTATTTGTATTGCTCTATGGTATTTTATTTTGTGAATAAAGTAGAATTTGCTTATCCATTGTACTGTTGATTGATATTTAGAATAATTCTAGGCTTTGGGTACAATCATAATTTTAGTACAATCCATAGTTCTGCTATGAGCAATGTATTTTATGTATTGTGGCAAACATTCATATTTCCATTAGAGATATATCTCTGAGTAGAATTTCTGGACATTGGGTTATATATATGTACATATCAGTAGTTACTCCCAAAATTTTCCATGATTGTTATGAATTTTCTCATATCACCAATTTGTACATTCTTAGTATTTCACATTTTTATCGGCAGTTATTATCACTAGGTTTTCCTTTTAGCCATTGTCTTAGTTAGGTTCCTATTGTGACTAAAGTCCAGGATCAAAACCAGTGTTAGGTGGAAAGAGTTCATCTCATCTTACAGTAATAGTCCATTGCTGAGGGAATTCAGGACAGTAACTCAAGTCAAACTGAAGCAGAGGCCATGGATGGGAGCTCTGGACTGGCTTGTTTTTTATGGCTTGCTCAGTTTGCTTTGGTAAACAACTCAGAAACAGCTGCCCAGGCGAGGGACCACCTAAGTTAGTCTGGGCCCTCCCACATCAATCATTCCTTAAGAAAACACTCAATTGGTTTGGTCACAGGCATTTTCTCAATTGATGCCCCCTCCTCTCAGATGTGTCAAGTTGACAAAAAACAACCAGCACAGATGGTAACCTAGAACTGTAACTTGGAATTATAAGCTAGTCATATAAATTCATTCTTCTCTTGTATTGTTTTTGATTAGGGTGTTTTTATTATAGCAACAAAATGAAACTAGAATAACTTTTTTTTCCTAAAAGTTATAGATGGAATAACTGGTGTTACTAGAATGTAGTTCCTGATTGGCTTATTCCAGAGCTGCTGAGATTTAAGTGAGAAGAGTTTTTTGAGATTTGATAATAGAAGTAAACCACAAAGACCATGGCAATGAAATGCATAGAAAATGGCAGTTTGTGAAGGAGCACGTTCTTGGTGAACAGAAATGATCACATCTAGAAATTTTGAGCTGGGCTTTAAAGTAGAAGCAATCAGCAGGCTGCCAAACAGAAATAAAGACTCAAACAGGTATGAGCATAAGTTGTTTTTAGTAGAACCTTGATGCATTACCGACTATTTCCAAGGTATGTATGAAACATAGAAGAACTTCTCCCTGTGGGCAGCTGCACACAAATAAATAGCCTTAGCATGTTACCATCCTCACAAATTGGGAAATTCAATAATCAACTGTTCTCTTGGCTTGACGTTTTCTCAGACAACCTTATTGACAGTCATATTAACTCTCACAAATAGAATTGTTGGCAACATTCCAGCTTAAACATACATTTAGCAGCACTGTTCTCAAAGGTGGCATGCTGTTTTGTTGCCCTTTGTATATATGCAAACATGCTGCCTCGTTCTTTTGAATTCCCAATTGAAGTTCAGAGGGCCTTTTGACTCCTGAGTTCTGCTTTGTGCCCAGCAGGCTTTACGGAATGCTTTGTCACACTGAGTTGTGTCACAAAATTACTACAAAAATGGGAAACTTGTCCCAGTATTATTTCTCTATTATCTTGATTTCTAGCTTCATTTTTTCCTATTGAAAATATGGAGCAATTGGGAAATTATGAGGATTCATTTTAGAATTCCTAATCTTGTATAGTGTGCTTTTTATCAGACTGAAGTACTTCCACCCACATGTCACTTGGTTGTGTTTCTCTTCTGTGTGTTAACTAAAACTGAAGGAAATAGTCCTAGTAGGTAGCATTCCTTTTATTGTTTTCTGGTTTTTACTTTCACTCATATTGAGAAAGGCAAATCAAATAATACCTGCTTTAATATTTCTCTTTATGTGGATGTCTGATACACTTGTCAATATGCATTATCAGTCAATGATACTTCAGTGGTATGACTTCTTTTTCTTATGGAAGGGTGAAAATATAAAGCTTCTTGGGATATGAGTCATTCCAATCAGCTGGGCTGATCACTCCTTCCAAAATCTAATTGCATGTTTATTGAAGTAATCAACTCCATATGGTTTCTAGTCTTCACTCAGAGATATTAATATATTAGTAAATGACTGCTAAACTGTCTCCCTGCTCATTCTTATGCTCATAAGTTGTAGGTTTCACACTATTTTAAAAATCAAAAACCCTCTGACCTTCCTAATGTTTTAACAACTTTCTATTTCTGACTAGTTAGCTGTATATAAATAACTCCAAAAGGAAGTGCAATGGATTGATATAAAGTCCTTGGTGAAGTGCAAACTGCAAACATTTTTTCTTTCCTTATGGTATCATAAGGAATGACCATATGTATCATATCAACTGGACCCATGTTAATCACAAAGAGCGTCTTGAAGAGTTACAGGCATTAAGAAGTCGTATTGTCTCAATTTGATTATCAGGTGTCCTAGTTTGCTTTCACCTGCTGTTATAAAATATTCTAACTACAAATAATTTAAGGGATGAAAGGATTTATTTGACTTATATTTCAGTGTCACAAATCCATCACTGAGGGAAGTCAGGGCAGAAACTTGTAAGTTGGAAGTGATTCAGAGGCCATAGAGGAATGCTGCTGGCTTGCTCCAAGGCTCATATTCAGCTACCTCTCTAAGGCCCAGCTGCCCAAGAGTGGTACCACACACAGTGGGCTGGACTGATCCCTCCCACGTAAATCATTAAGTAAAATGCCCTCACAGACCTGCTTACAGGTCTGTATTATAGATACACTTTTTTTTCAATGTATGTTCCCTCTTCCCAGATGACCCTAGCTTTTGTCAAGTTGACTAAAACCTATCCAGCCACCAGATTAGCAAATTGTGTCCTAAAATTAGTGTATTATAGACAGTGTCTTCCAGGTTCTTTCCTTACATTTTCCTATTTATAACCATTTATTTGCACTGAAGCATGCTAGCAATGTTTTTTTTTTTTAAATTCAGAATCCTTTCTTTAATCTCTGCCACGTGTTATATATATGGAAGACATTGGATGTCCTATTGTATCAATCTCTATCTTTTCTCCCTAAAACAGAGTCTCTCAATGAACCCGACACTTGCCTTTATTTGTCTGGATAATGCTGCATGGGTTGCAAGACCCAGTAATCTACTTTCTGCTCCCCCGCTCCTCAGAGTTGTACACACCACCATCACCACTACCCACGCCCCTCCCAGCACCACTGTCTATGTGGGTGCTAGAAATTCAAATTTAGATGCTCATGCTTGTGCAACAAGCAATCTTCCTGGCTAAGCCTTCTCCCCAGACATTATATAATCTCTTAATGAGTCATAAATTATAGAGTGAACAGGACTCTGCAAACTGTAGTTTCTAACAAGTTTTCCAAACTGCCTCAGACCTACTCTGCCTGTTACATACCATATTACAATCACATTGGATGCTTTTCTGCTTGGCTTCATGTAAATGCTCCAAGACTTCTCTGAGCTCAGGGTTTATACAGTTACCTCAACAAGGAACAACTTTTTTCCTCTTCTAAATATTCCATATGATTATTGAATCCCCAATTACTGCACTTAATCTCTTCTATTGGTTAGCATTATCTGTCCTAGAACATAACATTCATGAGCAGAGATTATTTGACTCATCATTCCACCAACAAAATGAAACAAAATGTCAGACACATTGATTGTACACTTAGTATTTGCTGAATAAGTGATTTGACTTTAGAGACTATCAGGTTCAATTTTTATTTGTAGATCAATAAGTTGGACATATGCAGGTATCATGATTGACAAATGATGTACATTTGTGAACTGCAGAATTAGAAACAGAACAAGATGCTACAAATAACTTGGGGATTTTTATGCTGAGAATTCATGTATACTCAAAAGTCCCTCTTTCAAGGGAAATGTTCTTATCTGCAATTACATGGTACTTCAAGAAGTGAGTTTTTGACTTATAATATCTGTAGACCCCACCGCATAAATCAATTAAATCAGTCCTGTGGCTACTTCACTCTTTCGAATTGAATCTCTTTTATTAATGATATAAACACTTTACTTATTAATATAAACACAAGAAGCAGATGTCTATTTGTGTTAATAAGCTCTGCTACTTAGAAACACATGGATTTAATTTTTGCTTGTCTTTGTTGATTTTGCTTTTAGTAAATTATAGAATGCTCATCTAGTATACTGTCTTAATGGTTACATTAAGACATAATTTGCATACCATAAATTTGCTTACTTTAGTTTTTATAATTCACAGATACAAGTGATCACATCATCATCCACTTTAAAAACATTTTTATTACCAAGTAAGAAACCACACATGAATTAGGAGTTCTCTATTATACTTCATGTGCTTTTCAGCCTTTAGCAACCATTAATATACTTTGTCTCCATATACTAGCCTACTATGAGCATTTCATATAGGTGGAATCATTTGGTCTTTTAAAATTATCTTTTTTCATTTAGCATAAGGTTTGAGGTACAACTATGCTGCAATACATAATAGTACTTCATCACTATTGATAACAAAATGATATTCTTCTATATGTGTATAATACAATTTGGATTTCTACTATCCACAAATAAATATTTGTGTTGTTTCTACTTTTTGAAAATAACTTCTATGAACATATTTTTAATAAGCATGGATACATGCCTGAGTGGAAGTCATGGTCATTTGTAATTATAAGTTAGAATTTTTAGAGTCATTGATTTAAAAAATTTTTAAAGTAGGACTCAAATTTGCATTTCCAGGAGTAAATGCTGGAGTCAATTAGGTTCCTGACTTATTCATATACTAACCGACACATCGTATTATCTCTTTTAAATATCAGCCATTGTAGTGTATGTGAAGTGGTATCTCTCTGTGGTTTCCTTTGCAATTATTTAGTGGACAATAATGGTGAGCACATTTGCTTGTTCTCATTGATTATTTTCATTTTCATATATTCAAACGAGAAATTCAGGTCAGGCAATAATTACTTTCAGTATGATTTGGCTATGTGATGGCAGCTTTGTTCCTAGTATGGCAATGTTGAGAAATGTAAGAAACTTTATTGAATTGTTTATTGATTTTTAAGAGTTGTATACAGTGTGCATTGGTCATTGAACATATCCTCCAACTTTCTGATCTTCCAGTCGTCCTTCACTCACTACTGTCCCTTGCATTTTTACCTTTTGTTCGCCTAGACAGCTTTACTTATACCGTTTGATTTCATGTGACTATATAAAAGTCAGGAACCATAGGTGAGAGAAAACATATGATATTTGTCTTTCAGAAGCTGGCTTAATTCATGTACTATGATTATCTCTAGTTGCATCTTTTTGCCCAAATAACATGACTTCATTGTCCTTTATGTTTGAAACTTTCCACTGTTTATGTCTGCCATATTCCTTTATCCATTCTTCTGATTTTTGCACCTCTATTTTTTTTTTTACTCTGAATAGTTATTCAATAAACTTTTATGTACAAGTTTCTCTGTGATATGTTGACTTGGAGTTTGGGCTGGCTAGTTTTTATGTCAACTTGACATAAGGTAGGGTCATCTGGGAAGAAGGAATCTTAATGGAGAAAATGCCTCCGAGATCAGGCTATAGAAAATGTAGAATTAGTAATAGATGTGAGAGGGCCTAGCCCATTGTGGGTGGTGTCATTCTTTGGCAGGTGGCCCTGGGGTGTATAAGAAAACAAACTGGGTAAGCCCTACTGATCAAGCACTACTAAGCAAGCAGTGCTCCAGCATGACTTCTGCTCTGTTTGCTGTCTCCAGGTTTCTTCCCTGCTTGAATTCATGCTCTGAATTCTGTAAGTGATAAACTGTGATAGGGAGCTTCAAGCTGAAATAAACCCTTTCTTCCCCAAGTTGCTTTTTGGTCATAGTGTTTAGAACAGCAGTGGAAACTCTAAGTATCTTTGGGAAAATATCCAGGAGTGCTTTGACTAGTTCCAGCACATCATATTATCTATTTTCTTATGGAGAACCTTCCATATGGATTTCCAAAGAGCTTGTGTCCTTGGGTGCTGGAGACTTTCAGAGGTGGGGAATAGTGAGATTTGATTAGGTTTTTAACAAGGTTTAATATTTTATCAATATGAGACATTATTTCTCTTTCAGGAAGCTGGATAATTGTTTAAAACCCTGGTTCTGCCTCAGAACATCTCTTTCTCCTTTGCTTGTACATGACCTTTCAGCATACGGAGCTGTTTCCTTTACCACTTATCTATAATGTTGTAATAAAACCTAGAATATTTAATATAACAAATAGAATATCCATTTTTCATTTTTGGCTTTGTATATTGAGTTATGATAATTTCTAACATATTCTAAGCATAAATCAACTGCCATTTGTGTAATATGCAAACATTTATCCAATTATGTATGTTGTTTTTTCAGAGTTTTGAAGATATGATTTGAAAGAAAACATATTTTTCATGTTTTGTGAAGGGTAATTTTACTTTTTTCACTTGTTCTCCAATATTTTATCTAAGAAATCTCTGACTAACTCAATGTATGAAAAAAGATGTTCATTCTGTTATCTGTTTTATTGTTTTATGTGGTACATATAGGTCTTTGACATATTTATGAAAATGATTATCTAGTTATCATGTATATTACAACACCATTTGTTGTAAATACTATTCTTTATTTTACTGAATTGTTTCAGCGCCCTTTTCAAAACTGACTGTGTGTATCTGTATGGGCATATTTTCAAAAGGCAGGCAGTATGCAATTCTTCCTACAAAGAACCGTTTGGTCAGACTGAGTGACAGCATAGAATCTAGTCAGAGCTTTTGTGAATGTGTGCATGATTTTCGATATGCACATATGCATGAATGTAACCTTGTAGTTTCCTGGAATGATGCAGGGGATTTTCAAAGAAAACTCATCTCAAACAAATGGATCTCAACATTCTGCAGCTTTTTAAATTCAGGTTATTTTCATAGCCTAATGGTTGGCCAGCTGTTATTTACTATATCCAAGAACCTCATTATTAAACAATTGCCAATGATAGTTATCAGGAGCTCCTCTCTAGCAAAGGACTATGTATGCCAAGTGATTGCTGAATTAGGTCAATTAAAAATAAGACTTGGAAGGAGGATGTTCCAAGACATCACTGGACAGGTCAGTAATTACATTTCTCTGAGTGTTTTGAAAGGGTTTCAGTCCTATTCTAACACTTCCAGCGCCGCTCGGTTGTTGCTTTCCATTGTGACAGTACAGCATTGAGCTTTACTTTCATTGTGGAACTTAGCAAAGAAGCTAGGAATGTATCAAGTTAAAAACACCACAGCATGGATTTTTTTCCTAATAGTCACATATTTTTCTTCAACAAATTTTCATCAGATTATTGCATTTATTCTATTCATTTCCAGGTTTCTGTAAAAGTTTACTGCTACACTTTTAGCCTGAGCTTTCATTGTTTTACTGTGATTTTTGGAAGGTAATCAGTCTTCATTTCTGCTGATGATATCTATTTTTTATAATTATCATTTTTTACTCTGTCTAAAAATTGTCAATTGTTTGGCCCTATCTAAGTATTTTGTTTGTTTGTTCGAATAGTATAATTATTCCTCAAAATCTTAAAATAATGCATATGACTAGAAATATTAATCACAGTTGTGAGTCTCATGGTGATTATAACGAATATGATATGACACATAAAAGTCATATTATAAAAGAACTCATCTTATAGAATAAATCTGAATAAAGTATCTTTCTCAAAAACATAAGTCAAAGATGACAAGGCAAGTGGGTGAAAGGTAAAGAGAAAAGAACATTAAAAAAAATGTAGCTATTCCCTCCAAAGAACTATAATTTTAAAATATACAGTTTCCAAAAGCTGTGAAAGGAAGAGATCAGTCAAGGCAGGAGTCAGAACATTACAGGATGAAATAGAAAACGTGATCAAAGAAGATGGTAAAATTATTGAAGTATTAAATGAATTTCTTAATGGATTTACATGGAAAGATACTAGGCAAATGCCAGCTGTCGTTTGCTATTTACACATCATCTTACTGGACTTCAAAGTCCGCATTGCTGAGAGCTTAAGCCAGCCTTGGAGATTCAAAATCAACAGTTTCCCCAGCCAGATGGTGCTAATCCTAGGTACCCAGCTCAGACCAGCGCTACCTTTCTCAGTGATCAGGGACAATATGGAAGAAAAAGACCTAAGCCAGACTTAGCTGCTTCTGGAACTACTGCGAATACTGTGGTGCCTCTCTCTTCTTTGTCTTGAGGGAGGCTTCTGGAAAAGAGCTACCATTTGGGTGGGGCTTTAAAAACAGGAAACTGCCTCACTTCTCAATCAAAGTAGGGCCTTCTTTATGACAGAAAGCTGTGTCTATGTATAAAGCAGACATTGCTAACAAGTTTAAAAATAAGTTTCCTAACCTAATCCATGATTTAAAAAAAAAAACTGTAACAGCTTTGCATCTTTCCCTAGAAGATATTTCTCAGGCTTTTCACATTTCTTTCATTTTCCTTTTAAATCTCTTATTATTGTTAAGGAGAGTTCATACAGAGAGGTGCATAAAACGTGAATATACAGCTCAATAAATTATCACAAAGCAAATACCCAGGTATCTACCAACCAAGTCAAAAACAGAATGTTCACAACACCCCAGAGGCCTTCCTTCACTTTTCTTCTTAAGGAATGCATTGAAATTAATTTTATTTTAATGATTTCATGACAATTCTTGCAATAAAAGAATTTTGGTGAGCTTAAAGGATGTTTTGAAATAAAATGTAGAAAACAGTATGTTGTAGAGATTCTAAACTTAGAAAGTTAAAGCTTGTGATAGAGAAAAACCTTACATATTAATGACTCCAGAGCTTGCCCCCTGTCTACAAAATAAAGGCTATTTCAAATGTGGAAAGTTCAGCAGAAATACCAGTTAGCATAAAAATATGACTGTCTTCATTTTTTCAATATTGAGTGTTGAATCCAGGACCCAACTCTAGTTAGACAAACACTGAGCAATATCCCTAACCCTAATCCTTGTTCTAAGAAATGAGCAAACTAGATCTAAAATCACATATTTGAATGCTGTAAGTTCATGTACTAATACCATATCTGCCCTAACAATTCATAAATCATATCAAGGATTAATGCTAACATGGCACAATGTGTCAAGTACTGTTTTAAGCAGTCTGTACCTACCAATTTGTGTAATTATTCAATCTTCACAAGTATTGGAGAAAAAGAGAGGAAAAACTGGTACATAGTGTCCCTAGGAGGAGACAGCAAAGCTGCCGTTCATATTCGGACTGACTGGTGGTAGTACTGTTCTTAACGTTTAAGCTCTTCTGGTTCTATGTAAGGAATTTAAAATGGATATTCCCTGTATAAACTTTTGAGCTATCTTTGGTCATTATCTACAGCAACTATGCATGTTAATAGTTTAATTATGAAGAATAACTCTGTTAGCATAACTGTGACCATTTGTTAACTTCTCTTTAATGTAGAGAAGACTGAATCTGAAGTTACTATTGTGACATAAAAGATTCATGAAATTCAAACACACTGGAAAAACTCCGAAACACTTTCATGTGGGTAGAAACTTTTCAATATAGACAGAAACTCTCTCTTTGAGGCATATAACATAAAGTACAAGTATATGGGTGAGTGCCTGTCATTAATATTATGGATAGTACATACTTAATATAGTACTAATATAATTTGGTACCATTTCCTTAACTTGTATTAAATGATCAGTAATTTTATCACCATTGCTTTTGCACTCTAACTGAAACATGTCAACCCATAGGAAAAAACAAGTGATATCTTAATTTTATTGTGAAGAGAGTATTGATGTTGCATGCTCCATGGAATAATCTAGGGAGCTGCCAGATGCCTACCAAATATATTTTGAAACATCTTGAATTTATAGTCATTTATTTTTTATGTTCTAACTTGCAAATAATTGTAGAATGCGAAATGAGATGTCTCTTGCTCCAGATTATGTTGTGAAGTTATTTAGCCACATTGCTTATAAATTTACAAAATTGAGTCTCTAGGTTGTCAATGTCCACCCTCAGATACCACTGATATTTTCTGAAAGCTATAAGTCATTCCAACCGAAACAAAACAAAACCAAAAACTGAGGTATCAAAGTCATGAAAATGAGAACTCTCTGACACAAGGTTAAACTCTTCTCTTGAACTTTTGCAACCCAAAATTCTACTTGTGACCCTGATGTGGGATTCCTCTTTGTATGCTGTGAATGCGTTTTATTACTATTGGTTAATAAAGAGCTTCTTTGGGCCTACAGCAGGGCAGAATATAGCCAGGTGGGAAATCTGAACAGAGATACACACAGAGAGAGTATAGGAGAAGTCAAAGACATACCATGTAGCTGATGAAAGAGACAGATGCCCAGAATCTTTACCAGTAAATTGATGTGGGATTTCCCTCTGTATTCTGAGATTATCATTAATGAATAAAGAAATGGCTTTGGGCCTATATCAGGGCAGAACTTAGCTAGGTGGGGAAAAACTAAGATGGATGCTGGGAGGAAGAAGGGCAGAGTCAGAGAAAAGCCATGGAGCTGCCGCCTGAGTCAGATGTGCCAAAACTTTGCCAGTAAGCCACTGCCACATGGTGATATACAGATTAATGGAGATGGATTAATTTAAGATGTAAGAGTTAGCTAATAAGAAGCTAGAGCTAATGGGCCAAGCAGTGATTTAATTAATACAGTTTCTGTGTGATTATTTTGGGGCTAAGTGGCTGGGAAATAACAAGCAGCCCCTTTCTCCAACAATAAACCACAGCTTTGTTGCTACACAAAGGTTAATGGAAATGGGTTAATTTAAGATGTAAGTGTTAGCTAGAAATATGTATAAGCTATTAACCAAACAGTGTTGTAATTAATACAGTTTCTGTATGTTTATATGGGTGTGGGTGGCCAGCAATTGTATGAGTACTCTCTGCCTACATGACCCCATATTATTGATTCTTTCCAATGAAACTAGTAGCAATGTCTTTATTGAACTCACTTCTTTACTTGAAATTTGTCAAACAAATTGAGTAAATGATTATTGATGGATGGTTGAAAGTAAACTGGATTCTACACAAGATAATGAATTTGTCTCCTTCATTATATTCATCATATACAAAGTAGATCCTTCCATTGAACTGCTCTACCATTTTTCTCAAAGTCACTGGTCATCCTTTATGACTTTCAGGAACTGGGAATGTTTTCCTTTGCACCTTGATGTGTGATTCCCCTCTTTATGCTGTGAAAACAATTGGTTAATTAATAAAGAAAACTGCCTTGGCCTGTTGATAGGGCAGAACTTAGGTAGGAGGGGAAAACTAAACTGAATTCTGGGAGAAAAAAAGCCAGACACAGAGAGAATCCATGTAGCCAGAACTTTAGCCAGTAAGCAACAGCCATATGGTAATACATAGATTTATAGAAATGAGTTAATCTGGAAGTGTTAGCCAATAAGAAGCTAGAGCTAATGCACCAAGCAGCAATTTAATTAATACAGAATCTGTGTGATTATTTCGTGGCTGAGCAGCCAGGAACTAACAAGCAGCCTTATTACAACAGCACCTTATATATAGCAGAAAAACAAAGAATGTGAACTTGGTCTTTTCCTCCTGCCTTGGGCATGGTTCTTGGTAGACAGTTTACTATGAAAGATACATTTAAAGATGATCATTCTGTTTCACTTGACATGGCTTCTTGGTAACAGGTATTTATAAAATGTAATAAAGGGATGCGATTTTTCTTTTTAGGGAATCTGACCCGTGGAATTTTGACACTCTGGAGAATATGTGAGGACCTTACACTACTGCAAGTAAGAGCTGTGTGAGGGTATAAAGAAAACCTGTGCCTGAGAAATACAAGAGTGATCACCTATGCTATCCTTTTTATCATAGTCATTGGTATCTACTATTTGAAGAGTTAAATTTGTTTTGTAGGGTTTCTGCTTTCCCCTTACTCTTCATAAATAAACCCCACAAAATACTTGTATACATAACAAATATTAGAATGTTGGAGAAATACAATTTTATGTTAGAAAAGCTACTGATTCTTTTCAGCTGTATTAAAATTGTAGTAAAGATACACCATTCTCACTAGATTTTTTATATTTTATTAAGGTGACAAAATTATTCTTTTCTACAAATATTAGTTAGATACGTAATAGCTACAAATATCTATAGGGTATTTGTGAAGTCTCAAATGGGGATGGAGGATAGGAAATACAGAGGGAATCAGATGAATTTCAATTACTTATAATAGGAGTAAGTAATTATAGGGCAAGGTAGAATGTTGAGCCAGAATGAGGCCAGACAAACTCACAGTTCCAATTATAATGTTGTTGGTGGAGAAAGACCTGTCTAGGTGTATAGTGTTCTCCTAATGAGTCCTTCTCGGGTATTCATATATAGAGACTTGTGGTTTGTGTAGAGCCCCAATTACAGGCAGTTCCTCAGGATGAGGAGACTGCTGTTCAAGAATATTACTCAGCTACCAAAAGAAGACAGAACTTGTCTATGGAGAGAACATTTTAGGCTCCTTTCCTCTTGTCACCACCAATGTTCTACATTCAGTAGTAATGAATCCCATCTGGGAAGGAGTTACTTTTCCTTTCTTAGCTAACAGCATTAAGAGTTTACTGCCAAAGAATTGGTAACTATTAGTTAGTTTTAAGGGTAAGATCCTGAATCTAAGAGCAATGAAGTGAGCATTTAATAACATGCAATTTGCTCACTTAATTATGATTATTCTAGTTAGGTAATTAGTATCATGGGGTGAGATATGTATCAAAGGATCCTCGAGAGTGCCTCCTCTATATAGAAGATAAGAGGCAAGGTCAAAAATCAAAAAGAATGTCATCTTCAATCCCACTCAGCTTTGATTTGGAAAGGAGGCAGTTACAACATGAAGAAAGTGGCAGTTATAAAGCTTGCCTTCTATTGCATGCTTTTGCAGCAGCAATTACCTCAGCTACAAATCTCATTTACAGAACTCTTTGAAAGTGCTATCTGGACGATGGCAGAATACACTGGAAATCAATGGAGGGTGATTTCATTCCCAAATTGAAGTTACCATTTAATAGTCAGAGAAAACACCACACAGAGAAAGGCACACACTCACAGACACAAACACACACATACGAATGCACACATGCACACGTGTACACTCACACGTACACACATTGCAACATCCTTCATACTTATTAATATATTCCTCAGTAACAATTATAAGACTCAACTTTCACAAATTAAATTATTACTCAAAATATAAAGTATAAACACTCTTTAGCAATTGAAATGCAGTTGCAACCTAACTCCCAGAAGGAAAATAGACAGGAACTATTGGAAATGATCCTAATCATGATGCTAATAAGTAACAGCATGTTACATTGTGTGCAAAACAGCCTTGAGCCTGCATCTCTGTGCCTAACATTAGGCAACATTTTCTTTCCTGATTAATATATAGTATCCTAGCAACCATCCTGCATCTTAGTACTAATGCATCTAAAAATGACATACTGGAAAATTTATCCCTAAGGGCCTTGTGCTCCAGGGAGGGGCATTTCTTGGAGGGCATGTCAAGAGCCAGATAGATATGTGGGGATTAGAGTCACTTTCTTTACTCTGAGATTTCATTACCCTTTCTGATCCTGTGTAGTGAGAAGGCCTGTAATCCAGGTTTAATCTAAATAGATAGCACAGCCAACAGATCCTAATTCCACATGAATATTCAACAGCACATTCTGAAGAACTGGGATGGTTCCGTCCTGGAGATGACCTTAACTCTAGTAAAACCGGTCACAGATAATGTCCCTCAAGATACACCTTATTTACTTTCCATTGATTTAGGTCAGAAAGGGTATTGTTAAAATGTTTTTAAAACTGGGATTGAGAAATCTTAAAGCATTCTCATTTTATTCTGAATGAGATTAGTTATCAATATAGCTATGGTGTGAAATAGGGAGAAGCAGAGAGGTGAAATTCTTTTGACATAGGAAAAGAAAGGTTTAGAAACAAGCAGTGAGCCTGAGAGCTAAAGGAAAAATCAAGAAGTTAGGAGGAAATATCTCTTTACGTTTTATTCTGGTCACAATTCTTCAAAGTCAGTAATCACACACTGTCAGTTACATGTACAGATAGATTTTCTACAATAAATGAGAATATGCCCACAGGAGTATGTCCAAAAACCACAGCTATCTCTTCAACGAGAATAAGAGATAGTTTATACTTGAAGTAAGTATGAGTGACTCATAATTTCGAACATGAATTTAACTTGCTACAAATACCATGGTCCAATGGAGAAAAGATCTCATGAATTTATTACTTACAGAACAAAAGAAATTCACAGATTAAGGCACTTTAAGAAGACATCGGTGGAAACACCACAAAGGCAGATTACAGACAACTGGAGAAATCTCTGCTGTAAGTCTTAGATACTGCCTGATGATAGTGTTAAGTTTAAGATTGGTGAAGGAAACAGTGGATTATTAATGTATTCCAAGGGGTTTACCTCATACTCAAGGGGACAGTAGCTCAGACACTTCCATGAACAATGCATGGCTACTACGCAAGCTAATAATACTAATAATATTCAAACCTTCCACAACAATTAATTTCTTGTCAGCTAATTGGCTTCATAGTGTTTTTGATGTAGATATGTGTGTGTACACATGTGTGCATGTTCATGTGTGTGTGAGAGTGTGTGTATGTGTGTGTATGTATGTGTTTACTTTAGTTCATAAGTAGAAGGTTCATTGTCCCTTAGTTTACTATATTACCAAGAAGACTCTTGGCAGTTAAGAAAGTTAGGGCTGAGTAACTTAAGATCCCATTCTGTTCTTAAACTGTTCCTCAGCTTCCTATTTTCTGCATCTCTGCCAGAACATGTAGTATATAGTATGTATCACCTTGAACTCTGATCTTTTCTCTAATCACAATTTTACCTCCTTCTGTAACAACAAAAGAATATTCTTTTTGATTGTGTTGTTAATTTCAAACATTAATTTTCCCCTAGTCACTCTGTTCATTATTTCTCCTTATGATTTACCTCCATGTTCACTGGTCTACGTGGACAACTAATTTGATAATGCAATCATTAACACCCTGGAATTTTCAATTATCTGAAAGCATGTCAATGTTTTTTGTTTCCTTACCAATTTAAGCCACGGGAAACTTTTCCCAAGTTGTTTACTTCTGAGGTTTTTACTTTCTATCAATAAGAAACCATAAAATCAAGTTGTTTATTATTCACAATAGCATGTTCAGTCAGGCCTTCCTAGAAGCAACCTATATTTATTTTCATTGCTTGCCCAACTCCTTTGGTTATTAATTCATTCTTTTGAATTCAAGTTTATTAGGTAATATTTGTGGTTCAACTATGGCTAAACCAAAAGGGATACAATGGAACTTAGAGAAATTTAGGGAATGATGGTAGAAAATAAGTATGTTCTAAAGAAAAATTTCATGTTGGGGTAATTTTGATGAAAAGAATAAGTACAAATATTCCAAGATTTTAATAAGTATGAGATGCTCAAAGAGCAAAATTAAAAAGATTGTAGGTAGCTTTCATTCAAAAGGAGAAGAAAAGTATTACAAGTAAGTTCCCAGGTATCAATAAAAAGGATCCAATTTAGCATGTTTTATTTTTAAAATATTTATTTATTTTATGCGTGCATGTATGGTATAGGGTTAGGGTTAGTATGGGAGCCGGAGGTCAGTGTTAGATATATTCCTCTATCACTTTCCATTGTATTCTTGAAACAGGTTCACTCATTGAGTCTGGATCTTACTGATTTGCCTTGATTGACCAAGGCAAATCCTTGGATCTTGTTGTCTCTGTCTCTCTCCTCTGTGTGCTTGGAATACAGAGAAATGCCACCGTGCTTTTAGGTGGGAAGGGTGCTGGCATCTAAAAGTGGATTTCCATACTTGCATGGCAATCCCTTTACCTTCTTATCTGTCTCTCCAGCCCTTATTTTCGATTGGAAACCATTAGAGAATGTTAAGCTAGGGAGTTATAATATTGGCTCATGTTTTTTTAAAAAAAAGTCATGCAAGCTATTGTGAAATAAATGAAAAAGACAAGTATGGAACCAAAGAAAATAGTCAGAAAGCTAATTAAAGTACTGGGTTAGAAATGACAGTAGCTTATACTAAAGTTCTAGTAGTAGACATAGAGAAAACAATTTTAATTCTGTCAAGGAGCTGAAAACTGAGTCATAAAGTTGTATACCTAGTGTGTAATAAAAAGAAAGTTGTTAGCTCTCTACATCATATTTAAATGGCCATTTTGCTTTATCTGAATAAAAGAAAGTAGTTCTCTCTTGCTCTCCATTTCCACTTTGATTCTATTTCTGGTACATCTTTTTCTTTAAGAGAGAGAAAGAAATGAAGTTTAAGAGCATCTCTTTACTCTTCACCTACCCCTACCCGTCTTTTATCTGGGCTTGAGTTCCCTCAATGTCTTGAACACAGGGTTTTTTTCTTTTTTCCTTCTCATTAAATAAACTGCATTTCCCCTCTGCAGACAAAAGTTACCTCAAAGTAAGAATTTCAGTTGCAACAAGAAGGCTTGTAAGAGAGAGAAAAGTTATAATGAG
This sequence comes from Alexandromys fortis, assembly GCF_014885135.2. Taxonomy (NCBI): domain Eukaryota; kingdom Metazoa; phylum Chordata; class Mammalia; order Rodentia; family Cricetidae; genus Alexandromys; species Alexandromys fortis. The sequence continues at coordinate 1,582,254 of NW_026068104.1, forward strand.
AGAAGTTGTTGACTAGGGTTGGGGTTGAGTGCATCTCTGGAATGCCTTACTATAAACCACATGGGAACCACTTTCCTCCTAAACATAAGAGTGATCTTGGTGGATACTACAGAGCTATGATTCTAAGAAAGTCTTTTAAACTATCCTTTCATGGCCAGACACAGAAGTTCTGGACTTCTTAAAAAAAATAAGTTTTCAAAGAAGCTAGCAGACCCCATTATGTTTCTCTATATTTGCTGAGCACTGGAAATGTTTGGAAGGAAATAGAAAATTGATTCTGATCTGTGCATTTACTTGCACTTATACCATCTCTTATTTAGCAAGCTAAAAGCAATGCCACTGTTAATGTATATTACCTTGCTAATCTCAACATCACAGCTGTGAGGCCACATCTGTAAGCAGATTTCTCATTTACCAGATCAATCAATCAACACAGATAGTTTTAAAGCATGTACTGGTTTGAGCAGTCATTGCCTAGGTTTGGGCCTGAAATATAGATGTGTATGTCATGATTCCTATATCAGGGAAAGTAACTGAGTGCATACTAAACAATTCTAAACTGAAGCAGCAATTAATTACATGCTAGCCTGAATCATATAGATTCTGAATTTTGCATGAGTTCTGAGATAAAAGGCATCAATTTAATGTCTCATTGTGCTCCAGACTCTTGGATTCATGGGCCAAGTTGAAATGTCATGTCTTTGTTTGATAAATACCTACAATCTGATGCTGATAGAAAAGAAATGGCCACAATCACGGAAGTCAGCATTAAGAGTCCAGGACAGGACCCAGGTAGTTTCTGACTTACAGCCCAGGGTTGTTTATGCTCTAAAAACCTTCCCTAGCCATCATGCTCTACGTGTGTTCTTCTATTGCTGTATTTTATTGGCTGTTTGGCTGTGATGCTATTAATGCAAGGGGAACATCTGCAGTTTCTTTAGCTATTTAAGCACCCTAAGTCACTCATGACTTAGTTATGGATATCCTAAATCTAGGGCCCAATGTTGTGTGACACAGATCTCTGAGATACATATTCAGCTATTCTCAGCATCTATCAGTAATTTCCAGGCCTTGCTGTATGCTCATGTAATTAATCAACAAGGGCACAACCGTCAGCAGTATTTATTAAGACTTAAGAGCTGAGTTAGAGAAAACTTGGTCCTTGGCTTGTCAGGAAAGCTTAGTCAAATCAAGAAGACATCATGTTTCTCCTGACAGGGGTTTTCTTATTCTAGGGATTTCAAAAGGCTCTTAGCTTGATTTTGGAGAAAAGAAAAACACTAAAATATAGGCTGTGTTGGTTTGAATGAGAATGGCCCCCTTAAACTCATATGTTTGAATATGTGGTTCCCAGTGAGTGGGATGGATTGGGAAGGATTAAGATGTATGTGGCCTTGTTGCGGAGGTGTGTCACTGGGGCTGAGTTTTGAGGTTTCTAAAGCTCATGCCTTTCCCAGTAGGTCTCTCTCTGCTTCATGATTTTTGTCTCAGATTGGAAACTCTCAACAACTGCTTCAGTGCCGTTGCCATGCTGCCTGCCATGGTCATCATGTACTCAACCCTTTGGAACCGTAATCCCCATGTAAATACTTTATTTATAAATTGGATTGTTCATGGTGTCTCTTCACTACAATAGAAATGTAACTAAGACATAAACTGGTACCAGAGAGTAGGCTATAGCAATAATAGACCTAGCTATGCTGGGTTTTTGGAGAAATGAAGATTTGGGGCATTCTAATAGAAAACTGGTTGAACACTGTAAGTGAGGCCTAATGTGACATTCTAGAAGGGGTTAGGAAGACAATAGTGCTGATCAAAATGGAGGATGGAGGACCAGCCTAGGAAGTTTCAGAGGAGAACAATATTACCAGTGTGGTTAGAAACAGATCTTTTATATTTAGGCAACGAATGTGGAATGTGGCTTTTTTGCTTTGTCCTAGGAATCTGTCTAATTCTAGATTGAAAAGATTTTATTAATTTTGTTACCATGGAGATTTCAAGGAAGCCTCATACTGATTCTGCTGCTTGGCTATTAGGGATTACTCTTTTTCTGTTTTTAAAAATTTATTTATTTTACATCCTGGACTCAGTTTCCCTTCTCTCCTCTCCACTCAGTACCTTCTTCCATCCGGCTAGGTTCCTATCTCCAATTTACTGCTCAGGAAAGGTCAGGTCTCCAATGAATATCATCAAAAAACAGCATATAAATTACAGTACAACTAAACATATTCCTATGTATTAAGGCTAGGAAAGAGGACCCAGTAAGAGGAGTAGGGTCCCACAAGTCAGTAAAAGAGTCAGAGATGGCCCTGCTGTATGCTAGGACCAGTGCTCAACAACAGTTTTAAGCTCCTACTTTAAGCTCCTACTCCAAGGCTACCCACCCAGAGCAGTGAGTCTCAAGGTCCCCAGTAAGAGAGCCCGGCACCCTCAGCCTGGGCTCCAGGGGCTCCTGTGTTCTCCTGGATCCTGCACTGCCTGCCCCGTCCTTCCTTCTGTCCCTGGATCACTGGGCTACCAGGCGGCCCTGTTTAGGTGCTGAAGAGTTCCATCTGGACGGGTGAGTGTGTGCTATCCAGGGGCGATAGTCCCGGAAGAGAGCACAAATCCCCCTCCCCCAGCTCCTTCTGCAGGGCTGACTTTTTTACCACGATCCAGCACCCCCACCCCCAACCCTGCCCTGCTGTGTGCTAGGACCAGTGCTCAACATCAGTTTTAAGCTCTCACACTAAGGCTACCCGCCCAGAGCGGTGAGCCTCAAGGTCCTCAGTTAAGAGAGCCCTGCACCCTCAGTCTGGGCTCCAGGGGCTCCTGTGTTCTCCTGGATCCTGCACTGCCTGCCCCATCCTTCCTTCTGTCCCTGGATCACTGGGCTACCAGGCGGCCCTGTTTAGGTGCTGAAG
>NW_026068104.1:1591500-1731746 GCF_014885135.2 Alexandromys fortis
GGGGAGGGAAATGGGAGGCAGGGAGGAGGCGGAAAATTTTTTTTCAATAAAAAATTATATTAAAAAAAAAGAGTCAGAGATAAGTCCATGCTCCCAATGTTAAGAGTCCCACAAGAGGACCAAGCTACAAAACTGTAAGATATATGCAAAGTGCCTAGGTTAGTCACGTGCAGTATCCCTGGTTGTCAGTTCAGTCTTCGTGAGTCCCTACGAGCCCATAATAGTTAATTCTGTGTGTAATAGTGAGGTGTCCTTGACCCCCCTGGCTCCAACAATCCTTTCTCCCCCTCTTCTACAGGATTTTCTAAACTCTGCCTAATGTTTGGCTGTAGCTCTAAATATATTTCCATCAATTTCCAGATGATACCTCTCTGATAAAATTGGGTTAGGCACCAGTCTGTTCCCAGAAGATGGTCAGTTCAGGCTACATATTTGCTGCTGCTAGGAGTCTTAGCTGGAGTCATCCTTGTAGATTCCTGAGAGATTCCTTTGTTCTAGTTTTTACCTGACCCCCAAATACTCCCCTTTCCAGTAGTCTCTTTCAGTGCTGTCCCCCTCTCCCCTACAACCTGGTTGCTCATGGTCCCATCCCCACCACCCTCAGTCCACTCATAAAATCACTTATTTCCCCTTCCCAGGGAGACCTAGGCATACCCCCTGAACCTTCCTTGTTACCGGTCTCTCTGGGCCTGTGGAGTGTAGCATGGTTATCCTTTACTGCTAATATCCACTAATGAATGAGTATATTCCTTGTTTGTTTTTCTTGGTCTTGGTTACCTCACTTAGGATGATGTTTTTTTCTAGCTCCATCCATTTGTCTTCAAATTTTCTGATGTCCTTGTTTTTAACAGTTGAGTAATGCTCCATTGTGTAAATGCACTACATTTTCTTTATCCATTCCTCATTTCAGTGATCACACATTAGATAAAGTTCTTTGCATTTTATATGGCTTCAAGCCTACGTGAAACAGGGAATGGGATATGTCAGTTTGAATGAGAATGACCCGTGCAGTCTTTCATATGTTTAAACACTTGGTCCTCAGTTGGTGAAACAGTTTGAGAAGGATTAGTTGAGTCCTTTTTGAAGATTTGTAACCAGAGGTAGGCTTTGAACTTTATAAATATGGAAAGAGCCATTTTCAGTTACCTCTTTCTTCTTTATGTCTTGTGCTTAAGGGTAAGATATAAACTGTCAATTAACTGCTTCAGCTCCATGCTCTCTGACATGATCATCATGGACACTATTACTCTCTGGAACTGTGAACCCAAATTGATTTTTCCAGAAGTTTTCATTGTCATTGTATTTCATCACGAAAATAGACAAGTAATTAAAACATATACATACATATGAATCATATAAATGATAGACATATACACCAAATTGTTACATATCTACAACACATAAGTGAAATGAGTAAATTCATGAATTGTCATTGACTATTGTAATTTCAAGAAGCTTTGGAGTTAAATAAACTGAAATTCCTTAGTTAAATAAGTAAGGTAGCTTACTTGCAGTGCAGGTTATGTTCATAATTCAAATATTGTTCAGATTTGATATAAGTTCTAATAATTTAAGTGAAGGTTATTTCATTCAAATATTTAACTGACAGTGAGGGTGTATATAGATCCTTATTCTAACATTTCTTCTATACAGAATTATTATTTTGAGTTAGCTTTAGTACAGAGAGGAGTCCATTGGTTAATGGGAAAGAGTCCCCCTTATTAAATAGTACATATTATATACTATATTTTATAAAAGCACCCTTACAACAACTTAATCAGATATGTAGTTCTAGTATGAACAGTGAGTCAACCAAGAGTGATATAGATTATGAATTGGATCTTTCTGACTTAGAATGCCTTGTTTGTACCATGCCATACTGTAGTAATAAGAGCGGCGGAGCAGCGGGGCTGCGTCCCCGGCACCCGGCTGCCCACATGGCTAGCTTATGCCCAAAATAATTACACGGAAACTGTATTCTTTTAAACACTGCCAGGCCCGTTATCTGTAGCCTCTTACTGGCTAGCTCTTACATATTAATCTAACCCATTTCTAATAATCTGTGTAGCCCACAAGGTGCTTATGAGAGAAGATCTTAGCCTGCATCTGTCTGGAGTGGGAGAATCATGGCGACTCCTGACTCAGCTTCTTTCTCCCAGCATCCTGTTCTGTTTTCTCTGCCTACCTAAGGGTTGGCCTATCAAATGGGCCTAGGCAGTTTCTTTATTAGTAAGAAATCACTCCCAAATCACCATACATTTTTATTATTCGAGTTTTAAGCTTCATAATTGGGGTCACAGTATTGGACATTCCTAAAATTATTTGCCAAATATCTCAAAGAGTTCAAATATTTTTAATACCCTTTAAAAATGAAAGTTATTATAGACTTTAAGTTTGAGATGCGTAGTATAATTTATCAAAGATTAGATTTGATTTTAATGAACTTCCCTTAGGTCCTTAGTTGTTTGTAGACCAACAATAGAATTTGGACTGTTTAGTATTCATTAGAAAGCCACTATTTTCCTAGATTTCAACCTCTTTTGATTGAGCACATACAATTATTTGATTCAAACTATATGCCTGGCTAAAGACAAGGATAAAGAGAAGAGATATATAACACAGATTTACAATAAGATTCAGATGATTTTCTGATTAGCATCAGGTAGGAAGCAGTTGAAATTTAGACTTAAATACTTTGGAAATGAGTGTCTATTATAGCTTTTTATAGGAATCATCTATAGAATATTGATGTATCATTATCAATTATCATTCCCTAATACAGTATCTAGAGTGATGCTCTAGGTGATGTCAAATTTCCCAAAGAAAAATATATACTATAACACCTTAAATTTCTTATTGAATTCTCATTCATTTGCTTTTTCTGTAAGATAATATAAAGTACAATGTTAGCCTAGTAGGAAGTTCTGATGTGAATGGAGTAGACACAAGATGAAAGAGTAAAGCTACTTCATTCATTTCATTGACTTGGGGATATTAGCTCTTAAGATAACTGGATAGGGAGGGGGAGGGGGAGGGGGGAAGTGGGAGGGAAATGGGAGGAGGGGAGGAGGTGGAAATTTTTAATAAATAAATAAATAAAAACTAAAAAAAAATACATGATAAAAAAACGAAAAAGATAACTTTTTGACTTATTCTATTTCTCTGTGATAGTCAAATGAATTACATAAATAGTAACTTGGCTTTACATTTCAATATAATGTCAGTACAATCAAATATAATCAAATTGTAGCCTTATTATATTGAATTATAAGTGATGCTTATTTGTTCCTTCATGAAGAAAGAAGTAAATCATTATAGTATTTGTTGTCTAATGAAACAAAAATATCTGTACAGGTTTTCATGTAGGTGTAACAGTTACAACTCAATGCTCTACATCTGTGTTTTATTCTGCATACCTAAGATACTGGATAGTAAGTATACTAACATTTGAAATGATAGTTCTTTGAGATTTTAAGACAATAAGAGGTTATTGAGTTTTATAATTTACATTCACATGGCAAAGTATAATAATGACTAAAGAAAAGCTTCATATTCCCACTCTACCAAATAACTTAGGTGAGGAAATCAAGGTTTAAGGCACTACATTTTTGAATCATAAGGGATTTGTTTATTGTTAACCACCTTCAGTGCTGATACCACCTTCCTCTTTATAGTTTTTGTATTTTAAATTTACTAAACTTGATTTTAACATTCCCATCATAAAAGCAATAAATTGGTGAGCTATGGATATGTTAATTTGCATTATGCAATCTTTATATAGTGTATATGCATATTGGAATGTCATATTGGGATGCCTACAAACATACACAATTCTTGTTTTTAAATCAAAATTTAATGAAACAAGAAAAATTAAGTCTATGTAATAATTAACCTTATAAGCAATCAGTGCTGACACAGGACTCCAAATTCTAATGTAATATGAAAGCATACCTTCTAAAATAAGGTTATATGCTACAACTATTCTCTGTGGCAATCAGAATAGTTTTAAGACATTGATACTTTGAGGGAAAGTCTTTTCATGAGGCTGGTGGTAATCAGGTATGAAAAGGAATGATTACAAGAATGGCTAGTAGTCTCTAAGGGGTAGTGTAACGATTATGAGCGACAACACTGAGCTGCGGGTTGAGGACAGCAATACTTTTTGCAACTTATGAAGTTCTGAAATCTGAAGACAACAGATTTATTTTGTGTAGCTACAGAGGTTTTCACTATGACCAATAGACTTTAAAAGATAGAAACATTTCTGTGCTCCACGAGCTGACTGCTGGCGCTCGATGGGGAATTGTATTAGATGACCTTGCAGATCCCTTCAAGTTACAGCATTCAAGCTTCTGAGATGAATCCAGCTGCTTGTTAATCCTCTCCTCACCTTCAGCCTTAGGATACCAAATTCATTTGGCTGGAAAAGAATAAAACCACACAAAGTCACTTTGTGTTGCAGTTTTTCCACACCAAATATAGGTATTTCTACAGTTTTGGGGTAACTGCATTGCTTTGTTTTTGCCAGTGTGATTTTTCTCTATTATCTGTCTGCTGCTCTTTCCCTCTGTCCTGATTTTTAAATTATTTTTTCAGCAATGCCATTATTCAAACGCAGTGACAGCTAAATTACAGTACAGTTACACAATACTAAGACCATGCTTAGCATCATAGGCTTGGTACTGAGACATAAATCTTTGAACAGTATGTTTTAAGTAGTTGACTGTCATTTATTCTTGTCTAGAAATTAAACTTAAGTCCTGGAAAGAAAAATGGTAATATTTGGCTAAAATTTGAAGATATTTGAAAAACTATAGAATTATAATTCTAAGTCATGAAAAAGAAATGTTTCAAGAAAAAAACTATTATTTGGTAGCACTTAAAGCAATGACTGTACAAATGGTAGCAGCAATCTTCCTGAAGTAGGTAAAATGGCCACTGCGAGGAATTTTTCTAAAAAAAAAAACCATTTATTTATTATAGATAGTGTTCTGCCTGCAGACCAGAAGAGGGCACCAGATCTCATTACAGATGGCTGTGGGTCACCATATGGTTGCTTAGAATTGAACTCAGGACCTTTGGAAAAGCAAGCAGTGCTCCTAAACACTGAGCCATCTCTACATCCCTGAAAAGCATTTTTACAGGATCTGTTTTTTAATTGAAAATAGATTCTTCTCTCATGCAATACATTTCAACCACAGTTTCTGGTCCATGCATTCCTCCTATCCCCCTCTTCTTCTCTCCCCCAGATCCACCCTCTCCATTCCCCTTTAGAAAAAAAAAACAAAACAAAAAACAAACAAACAAACAAACAAAAAAACAGGCCTCCAGGAGACAACAACCACACATAACAAAACAAGATACAATAAGGCGAAGCAAAAACCCTCATAATAAGACTGAACAAGGCATCCCAATAGGAGAAAAAGAGCAAGAGCAAGCAAGAGTTGGAGACAGACGGGCACCCACTATAAGGAGTTCCACAGAAATACCAAGCAAGCAGCTAAAACATATACTCAGAGGACCTGATACAGACCTTGGCAGGTCTTGTCCCTTCCATTTCAGTCTTTGTAAGACTGCATGAGCCTTGCTTAGTTGATTTGGTGGGCCATGTTCTCCTGGTGTCTTCCATGCTTTCTTGATTATACAATCTTTCCTCCCCCTCTTCCATGGGCTTCCCTGACTTCTGAGGGTAGCAACCCGATGGAGACCTTCAATTCAAACCCTCTCTCTCTGCATAATGTCTGGCTGTGGGTCTCTACACTGGCTCCCAACTGCTCCCAGAGGAAGCCTCTCTGATGACAACTGGACAAAGTATTTTAAGTATTTATCAGTATAGCAGAATGTCATTAAAAATAATTTCATTGATTTTTTTTTTAGACCAGTTGTGTCTGATTCTACCCTAGGTCTCTGGGATATCAAGTTCCCATTTCCCAGCAATCCATACAGTGCATGGACTCCCTCTCATGTCATAGACCTCAAATTAAACCAGACATTGGTTGACCACTCCTACAAGTTCTGAATCACCATTATCGCGGCACATTTTATAGGCAGGACAGACTGTATGTGAAGGGTTTTGTAGCTGGGTTAGTGTCCAGAAGTATCTTTCTATAGTCTGTAGAGTACCTTCCCTTGTCAAAGAGACTAGAATATAAGGGTGAAGGCACCATGCAGACAACAACAGTTAAACCCGTGTTCAATGAGCTGTGTGGATGTTGTCCTCCATGATGGGGCCCCAGTATAAGTTTTCTGAGAGTGATTCTCACCTAACATCAGCCTGGGATGTTTAGAAATAAAAAAATCACTTCATGAAATCTGCAGATAAATGGATGCAACTACAGAAAAATCATCCTGAATGAGGTAATCCAGTCCCAGAAAGACAAATATGATAAGTATTTGGACAATAGGGTATATTGTTAAAATGGCATACATTCACTTATAAATGGATATTAGCAATTGAGTAATTGATAATCAAGTTACAATCCACAGACCCAAAAAAGTTAGGCAAGGAGAGCTCTAGGGAAGATGAATTGATCTCCCTGGGAAAGGAAAACAGATTGGATTTTGCATGTGTACTAGGGGTGGGTGGGAATAGGACTGAGAGAGATCAGGTAGTGGGGAAGAGATGTAGGGAGAGAGTGTGGAAAGAAACAGCTAGAGTTGGGAGTATTTGGGGGGCAATTTGAAAATCTAATGCAGTAGAAACTTCCTGGAATCTATGAGGGTGACCTTAGTATGGACTCCTGGTAATAGAGAACACTAAGTCTGAACTGGGCATGTTTTTTAATTTATTTATTTATTAAAGATTTCTGTCTCTTCCCCACTGCCGCCTCCCCTTTCCCTCCCCCTCCCCCAATCAAGTCCACCTCCCTCGTCAGCCCAAAGAGCCATCAGGGTTCCCTGCCCTGTGGGAAGTCCAAGGACCACCCACCTTCATCCAGGTCTAGTAAGGTGAGCATCCAAACTGCCTAGGCTCCCACAAAGCCAATACATGCAGTAGGATCAAAAACCCATTGCTGATGGAGGAAGGTCATTAGCTAATAAAGAAACTGGCTTAGCCCATTTTATTGGTTAGAACATAGGTGGATGGAGTAAACAGAAGAGAATGCTGGGAGGAAGAGGAAGTGAGGTCAGAAGTAATGCAGCTCCTCTCAGAGCCAGACGCCTCAGACAGAGAGGCATGCTCCGCTCTCCCGGGCAGATGCACGCAATGAAGCTCCTCCGACACAGGATGGACATAGGCTAGAATATTCCCAGTAAGCGCACCTTGGGGTGCTTAGATAGATGATTAGAAATGGGCTAAATTAATATGTGAGAATTAGCCTAGAAGAGGCTAGATAGAAATGGGCCAAGCAGTGCTTCAATGAATACAGTTTGTGTGTTGTTATTTCGGGGCATAAGCTAGCAGGCAGCTGGGGTGCTGGGGACGCAGCCCCGCCGCTCCTATTTCAACACATTGCCATTGTTCTTGAGGTCTCAGTAGTCCTCATTGTCCGCTATGTTCAGCAAGACCAGTTTTAACCCAGGCTTTTTCAGACCCAGGCCAGCTGACCTTGATGAGTTCCCGATAGAACATCCCCATTGTCTCAGTGTGTGGGTGCACCCCTCGCAGTCCTGAGTTCCTTGCTTGTGCTCTCTCGCCTTCTGCTCCTGATTTGGACCTTGAGATTTCAGTCTGGTGCTCCAATGTGGGTCTCTGTCTCTGTCTCTGTTTCCTTTCATCGACTGATGAAGGTTAATATTCAGGAGGATGCCTATATGTTTTTCTTTGGGTTCTCCTTCTTATTTAGCTTCTCTAAGAACCCGAATTATAGGCTAAATGTCCTTTATTTATGGCTAGAAACCAAATATGAGTGACTACATAGAACTGGGCATGTTTTGTAGCCAGGCAAGGCTTCCAGTTATTGAGTTGTTAACTGAGGTGGTCTTGTGGAGATTCCTAAAAAAACCCAGGCAACACATTTTTTGAAAGAAGTCCGTTAGTTCATCTCATAATCTCCATTACCTCTGTCTTGCCAAATAACTAAATGCTTCAAACTACCACTGTTTCGTCTTAATTAGTAGAAGAAATATGTAGCCTACCACATTAAAAATAGTCCATCCTTACTAATCACATGAAAAAGGTGTTCAATGTCACCAGGAATCAGTTAAATGCAAATTAAAACCATGGTGCGATACCACTATACACCCACCAGAATGGCTAAAATTAAATTGACTGACAAGACAAGGTCTTTTTATGTGAAGCAACTGATACACTTGTGCTTTATTGTCAAAAATATAAAATGCTATAACAATTTAGGAACATTGTGGGCAGTTCCTTCTGATTAGGCATCCACCTGCCATGAGACCTATCATTTTGACTTGTCATCTCACTTCTTAGGAGAAATAGAAACATATGCTCACAAATGTTTAAAATAATCTCAATTATAGTACACCAATATTTAAACAAATTGAATGCATTTTAATAGGAGCATGGACAAATTATAGTATGCCTACACACTGAAATATTATTCAGCAAAAACATTTGTTACTGACACAGGTATTCGTTTAACAGCATGGATCAGTATTACATATAAATATGTGAAAGAAACCAGACACAAAGAAGTGCACACTATATATCGCACTTCATATCAAGGGCAAACAACCTAGGTCTGTTGGCACAGGACTGTACTCTTAGCACTTCAGAGATGGAGTAAGAGAATAATGTGGAAGCTATACAATATGATCTTGGCTCATCTGGTCTGACACAGACACACAGACACACACAGAGAGAGAGAGAGAGAGAGAGAGAGAGAGAGAGAGAGAGAGAGAGAGAGAGAGGACAAAGGAATAAAATAATCATGCTAATGATTTTAGAAGGATTGCTTGGGATAGGAGTTGTGATGAAGGGTAAGGGTTAACTGAATCAACTTTGAATCAACTTCTTTCTGGGATCATGTAAATATCCGTGTATATTGATTTGGGTTTTGGTTACAAGTTATGATCATTTGTAAAAACTCATTATATTGTGTTTTTGATTTATGTATTTTATCTCTAAATAAAGTTTACATTAAGGGCCTATGAAGATGGCTTTCCAGTAAAGTCTGAGCCCTAGAACCCATTGAAAAAGGCAAGATATGGTCCTGTGGATCCATAATCCCAGCACTGGGAGTTTTATGGAAGATAGGATTCCTGGAGCTTGATGGCCAGTTTAGCTAGCCCGACAAGTGAATTCCAGGTCCAGTAAGAAGACACCATCTCAAAAAAAACAAGGTTGAAAGTGACTGAGGAAGACACTTTACTTTGACCTCTGCAGTCTACACAAATTTACATATATGTGTATATATCCTCACATACAAAATTTGTACACTCTCACATGAACACATATATGCATGCACATGAACACATATACACACAATACCTCAAAATAAAAATAGGCTAATCATAAAAATTTTATGTTTATCTAAAGCAACAACCTTAGTAAGGAGATAAAATTCTTTAGATTCTCAGGTGATGGTCTAATCAGGATACAATCCCTATGTACCTTCAATGAATATAAACTCTGGTGTTGTGCCTGAATTACTATTCATAGACATTACCAACTTAGAGGAGGATATATTCTTTAGCTACCAAGCGATCTTGCCATTGTCTGCAAACTTGGCTGTTAAAACATGTACTTAATCTTTAAAAAGATTCTAATGCAGAATATCTTAGTAAAGAGTAGAGAGATCAGAACCTTACATATGGATTTTCATGGAAGTCGTTGTTCATCATGGAAAGAATATGGCATTAGGTCCAGACAGGTTCTGGATTACAATCCTATGCATTTCCATGAACTCATGCTTTGGACTGTGAAATTGAGCTCTTAGTATTGCCAAGAAATAAGTGAACTGAGGATTAATCAATATAAGCCATCTAATTCTGTGGGTAGTGTGTGACTTTTACATATCTAAATGGGAGCTATTGTCATTGCTCTCATTTTTATTGCTGCCAGAATATCCCATGCTTACAAATACCTTTCCTTGCTTATGCACCAGCTTTTTCACATCGTCAAACCTATTCCTTAAAGACATATATTGAAGCAAAAGGCAATTAGATTCTTTTTGAAATTGGAAAAACTTTTTCAAGTTTTGTGATTCTTGGAAGAAGAGCTGAATTAACTGAGGTTCAACATTCTCATCTGTCAAGTTATGATAGTAATAGAATAGTAACTTCTCCACAAAACTGAGCTACAGAACTATACCGAAAGAGCACCCAGAGTGATATGGGGACAGAGAAGATAGACAGAAAGTAGTGTATGGTCTTATTAGGCTCAGAAAGTCACAATGCATTCTGTGTGTAAGTAGATGGATCTACTTATATCTGTCCTTTTTTCCTCCTTCTTTGTTTTAATACATACTTTGCTTTTCCTTTTCAACTTTATTCTTTGTTACTTGTTTCCAGTTTGAACTAGTCACTGCATGTGCACTCAGTGTGTGCTAAATCTGAGCCTTCCACATACCTATGCTTGAATACCAGAGCTGATCTTTTCCTTTCTATTTAGATTAACAACCTGAACTATAAAATATGTCTTTTTCTTTTAGCCAGTCTTTCCCGTCTTGACTTTGGCCTCTGATGCTATGGATGTTGCTGTTTATCTGGGTGCCCTGAACCTAACATGTACCATCTGTGACTTGACATAGTGCCCTGGATTCTCTTGACCTATTGCCAAGATTCAACACCAACATTGAGGAGCTGCTCACTTTCCCCTGTATCTTAGATTCCCAATTGTCTTGTTCTATTAGAAAGAAAATATAATACCATTGTACATTTGTTGTTGTTCTTAGTGGCAAGTAGATGGTTAGTCAGCATCCATTTTCTGTCTCCAGGAAAAAACACTGGCAGTACTGTTCCATTGCCCATTATAGTATATAATTGCCTCATGTGGTTATGGAAATTTACTTAACATTAGATAATATTATAAATTCAGTCAATTAATTGCCCTAGCCATATTTTAAGGGCTCAGTAGTCACACAAGGCTAGCTGTTATTACAGAAGTATAGGATCCAGGATAGGGCATAGAGAAAGAATAACACCTGAAATCTGCTATGGAGAGAGGGTAGAGTGCCAGAAATATTTTTTCTCTTGCCTAGCCATTAAATGGGGAAATATAAAATAATGTGTAAGAGCATAGAATTGAAAGCCAGGTGGTCTGGGTTAAAAGTATGCCTCTGACATTTGATAGCCATGTAAATTTGAGTAAATTGGTTTGTTTTTCTCTGGATGGTTTTCTATGAGTAAGTTTGGATCATAAGAACTGTCCACAATAAATGCTGGATTTTTAAAATGTGTTATTGCTTGTTATTGTCATGAAATATAGAAATAGTAATCTAGAAACTGGGTTTTACAACAGTTATCCATCAGTAATTTTTTTTAAATTATGAGTTAGAAAAGATTTTTTTTTTTTAAAAAAATCAGTGTCTGGTTAGGATATGGCTGTCTGTGGTGCATTAGAAATAAGAACTCAAAATCACATTGCATGTCTTACACTTGAGACTGTGTCTGGCTTTCCTGGCGGAGGAGAAAATTGCTCATTTTATTTCCATGCTGAGTTTCAAATCCTAGGGAACCATCCAAAGTACATGTGGAATAAAACAGCAAGAATGTCAGCAATGATCAGAGTGGAGGATTCGTCCCAGAAATTAAATTGAAAAATAATCTCTGGAAAGATAGCAGTTACAGCAGGTGGGGAACACCCACTGAAGGATAGATCAAGAAAACAGGCTAAGCTTTTGTAAAAGGGGCAATCTTTGAAGGGGTCATATTTGGCAGTGAAAAGCATACAAAGTATGCATGTATACACTCATACACAGAGAGAGACACACACATGCTCATACACACCAAAAACAGCTATAAAATGAACAAAATCCTCTTATCCTTACCATATTGATAGGTATAGAACTACCTACAAGCACAAGGATCCATCCGCATGTTCAGAAATAATGCCAAAGTCTTTAAGTCCTAATTTTTCCTGCAAAGAAGAGAGTTTGTGGTTCCAATACACTGTAAAAGTATTTAGATGACTCAGTCCTTATCCATCCTGGCTTTTGCTGAGGATGCTGAAAGACATCCTAGATAGAAATTCTCTTTTGGTACCTTCTCTCACCCTCACCTCAAGTCCATCTATCCATATTCACTATAAAAATACATCCAGCAATTGAAATAATTTCCTTGGACCTGTGTGAGACAATAGTTCAATCTGATAAAAATTCAAATGAACTTTCCTTAGGAGGAAAATCAAGTGATACATCTGGTTATCCTGTTGAGTACACTTAAGAATATAGAATCTCTTTATCTATAAGTAATATTTTTTTTCAAATGTTCAGGTGCTACAAATAGTTCCTGCAAAGCTAGAGTAGAAAACAGTCAATATATATTTAACCAAATATAATATAGTTGTTATGATTCATGCATAGAAAGTGATAAGTAGATTTGATAACATTGAAAGATATTATACTGAAAGGATAGCCCAAGGGCTTAAACACAAACATCATGTGATTCCATGCTTACAGTTGGAAAAACAATAAATGCTGGGCAATTACATGCACATTGGGTGGTTGTGATAAAAACTTTAGATTGCATACTGGCAGTAATGCTTTTAGTAGGAAAAGAAAATTATATAGTTTTAAGCAATAATTAGGAAATAATGTTGGGAGGAAATGCTTTAGATGAAGTGTTGAGAAAGTCGGAAAAATCAAAACTGATTTCTACATTTTTTCACCTGAATACTTGCATGGATTTAACTCCCATTCATTAGGAACACTGGAGGAAGTCTAAATTTAGGTGTAAATGATAAATCAATTTTGAGAAATGATGCATATACATTCTCTATTGATAAGTCAAATGAAGATTATATTTTATTGAAAACATTTTTTTTCATAAAATATATTCTGATCATGGTTTATAATCCTCTATCCCCTCCCAAATCAACTCTGTCTCCCAACACATTCAACTCCATATCTTTCTTTAGAAAACAAATAGTCAAATTAACAAAAGAATAAAACAAAGAAAAAGAACAAGAAATCACACACACACTCTATAAAAATCACAAAATCAGAAACCATAATAAACAGAGGACAAATGCACAAACAAATCAACATGATTCAAGAAAGAAAGAAAGAAAGAAAGAAAGAAAGAAAGAAAGAAAGAAAGAAAGAAAGAAAGAAAGGAAGGAAGAAAAAGAAACTTATTGGGCCCAAATTATCTTAGAGCTTGTTCCTTGAGGTCTGTAGGACAGAGAAAAGGAGAAAAGCCTAGCTCGAGTTTGAAGGATAGTCTCAAAGCTACATAGTGAGGATGAGACATTATAATCTAGGTAGACATCCCTCCAGCCAAAGAGAGGGCTTGGCTGTCTTTCACACGATGTCACTTAACCTATATAAGCTGACACTTACAATAATAAACAGAGTTCCTGCTTGACTTGACTCCCTATCATGTCTGATTGTCCTGCATCGTGGGGCTAGGGATCTGATTGTCCTGCTTTGTGGGGCTGCAGAATAGGCATTCACCTTTCCCTGGGGAATAAAGCTAAGGAGGCCTGGCAAAACTGCCAAAAATACCATTGAGTTTATTCTATTTTATGTTGGCCATCTAATACTGGGCATGGGCCTGTCCTTAAGTGTAGTTTGTATACCCAAAGAAACTCAGTTTGAGAACACTGATTTTTCTTTTGAAAGTGGTTATCAATTATAGATAGCTTTTTGATTAAGGATAGGGGCTCGTGGAGATTTTAAATAGGAAGCCAGATGATGAATCTGAAGTTCAGATGACTTTATAGGACAAAAGACACCAAAATGACTAATGATTATAAAAAGTTAAAGAGTAGATGATAATTTCATCTAAGGACAATGAAGGAAGAAACCTATTGAAGAAATTATCAATATTAAAGTAATGGATGGATTAAAATGAGTCAGTGTTGGATAATGAGGAGAAACAATGTGAACATTTTATGGGATTCAAGAAAACCATGGAACTACAAATATCACCATATGAATTATAAACTCTTGGTGGGAAGTGGTAATTTCTATGTAGGATGTGTTTTCCTTATTAATAGGGATAAATAGGCTTGAGGCTAGGGAGCAAACAAAAGGTAATGTTTCTGTGAAGGCTCTCTTCCAGACTACTACTTACCCAGCAAAAGCTGAGGTACCAAAGATAGAGTTTCCCAAATAATTTTATAATATACTTATTTATAATTGGCACAAATAAATTTATAGCTATATAAACATCAATATTTTAGATTTGGAGGTACCTGATGTACTTGGTGAGATGACTTCAACAACAGACTATTTCAGTTCTGAAGTTATACTGTCAGGTAGATGGTAATTTGGAGGCTAGCTCAGGCTACATACTGTGAGACATTGCCATAAAATGAAACCAAAATACATAACAAAAGATAGATGTAGAAATAGTAAGTATATATTACTAACAGAAATTCACACCTATGAAGAGGTAAAAAGAAGAGAAAATACTTTGTGGAATATGAAGAATTGGCAGTGTGCTGCTATTTTGTTGTTTTGAACTTAAAAAGTGTAGAAAGATGGGCTAGACAGCTACCTCAGAGGTTAAGAGCTCTTGTCATTCTCACAGAGAACCCAGATTCAGTTCCCGTTTCCCACATGTTGGATTACAACTTGTAATACAACAGATCTGATACTGTGTTCTAACCTCATTGAGCAGAAGATGCACATGGTACATTTCATATATACAGGCCAAACAGTCATATACAAGATATAAAAATAAATGCATCTTTAGCTATATGCAGAGATGACTTGGATGTATTTATGTACATGGTACACTTACATATATGCAGGCAAAACATTCATACACAAAATAAAAAATGACTGTATCTTTTACCAATATGCAGAGATGACTTGGATGTATTTATTGACAGAGGGAGTGAGTCTGTGGAAGGCAAAAAAAAAAAAAAAAGAGGTCATAGCACCCTTCCTCATTACAGAAAGAACACAGGAATGAAATTTTGACTGAGGTCACATAAGCTATAGCTCTGTTAGAGTGAGCTGTGCCTGAAACTCTCATCTGGTGCATGAGTGATCATTAATTGCCTCCTGTATGAGCATTAATGAGAAGGCGGTGGTGACCATTAATTAGGAGATGTTTGCAAGAAGAGAAAAAAGTGTTCACTCTTTGGAAATTCAATGGATGACATTAAAGGACACTGACTCCTGGCAGAATTAAAGAGGGGATTGGGGACATAAAAACTTACATAAAAAGACGTTACAATATGGCATCCACGCAGGTAGAAGAGATTCGAAAATTCATATCTTGAAGGGGCCTCTAAATATTTGTCTAAACAAGTAAAGGAAAGTAAAAATTTGAAATAGTTATTTGAAAACTTTAAGGTCCTAAACCCAATTATGGGGTAAGTAAAGTGTATAAAAACAATCTCTTTACCTTGAGGTATGGGTCTTTAAGCCCACCATTGAGATTTCTGAGGTCAAGGGATTGTCACACTATCTACCTATCATTATTTAGCTGATCTAATTCTCTGGATTTATTTCACTAATTAGATTATAAAAAACCTGCTATAAGACAGACAGAGTGGTTCATGTGTGTAATCATAGAACTCATCCAGATGAAACAGAGGGATTGTCACAAGTTCCAGTCTAGCCTGAGCTAGACTGTGAGTTCTGAATATATACACTGGACTATAGAGTGAGACTACGCCCCCCTCCCAACCCACCTTTTCACAAAGAAATATAACATTTAAAGCTAAAAGGGAAACAACATATTGATATCCTGCTGGTGTCACTTCAGGATATAAGAGCAATCACTTCACTGTGGGGGGATGATGAATGACCCTTATATCCAGTATGCTTGTGAGCTTCTAATTTGATTTTTTTTATTTGAGCATTAAAGTGGTATCCATCATCTTCCTTGAAGTTTGAGAATAAGTTATATTGACACCTGACCATCCCTTCTTTGTCTAGAGAGTTCTGATATTAAAATTCAGAGACTGAGGAAGTATAACCAGAGACCATAGAGTACCCAACTAGAACCATGTGGGTGTGTCTCTATGACTTGGTGATTGGTATAGCCTTTGGATCAGTTTCTTCTACATCTAGGGAACCATATCTTTCTTTTTGTGGCTGACTGGTGTAGGAGGTTCTTCTGTTTGTGTGTTGCTTTTATTGGTTAATGAATAAAGAAACTGACTTGGCCTAATTGATAGGGCAGAACTTAGATAGGTGGGGAAGACAGAACTGAATGCTGGGAGGAAGAAAGCAGAGCAAGGAACGCCATGGAGGTGCCAGAGACACACCTGCTGAATCTTTCCTGGTAAGCCACTGCCACATGGCGATATACAGATTAATAGAAATAGATATGAGAGTTAGCCAATAAAAGGCTATAACTAATGGGCCAACCAGTGATTTAAATAATACAATTTCTGTGTGGTTATTTCAAGGCTAAGGTAGCTGGGTGGCTGGAATGAACAAGTGGGCTTTCACCATACAATGGTTGACCATTCTTTATGTAAGTATTTATTAAGAAGCACCTATGTTCCTGGTACTATGCTAGGTATGAAGGTTGTAGCAGGGAAGTAGAAGCTGCAGATGATTCATGCAATTTCACCACTTAGCACAGCATCTGGTGTTGCCAACATCCCTGTGTTAGACAAAAGACAATTTGCGCTGCGTGAGACTTGTCTTTCCAAACATAGACTCAACCTACTCTCTCATCAGCTTGTCTGGTCATGATGCTCAATCTACAGTGGCAGGTGGTGCAGTTGGAATCAGGGGGAGTAAAGATACTCTGAAAGTTAAGAGGATCCATTCCTAATATAGCATGTTATCATCAGAGTGGGCTTTTCACTGAAAGTTGAGTCTTAGCTAAGGGCCAGACATTAAGAGAATATAACATTGCAAAGACAAGGGAAGATGAATTTCAAGCTAGGGGAATAGCAAATTATATTAATTGTCCTAATTACAAAATATCATTTTGTATGTTGATTTTGGTAACAATGCCCTGCCTTAGGAGGCTGCAACACATAGGAAACAAACTATTAACCTAAATAAATATTGCCATTCCTCTTTAATTTTACAATGAATGGCTGTGCTTTTATAACTTTTTACATAACTGACTACCAATTGTTTCAAACAATGAACTTTCAGTGAAGCCATATTTCCTTTTTTGAATAATTTTGAATTAAATTGCTAAAATCCTGAGGCTTCAGCCTTCCTAGGTCTTCTTA
Source organism: Alexandromys fortis (assembly GCF_014885135.2). NCBI lineage: Eukaryota > Metazoa > Chordata > Mammalia > Rodentia > Cricetidae > Alexandromys > Alexandromys fortis. The sequence goes on from NW_026068104.1 coordinate 1,608,728, forward strand.
AAATAATTCCCACTTCCTGAGAAAATTCAAAGATACTCTGAACTTTTCCTTTTTCTATTTCCAGATTACATCTATCATAGCTACCATCATTTCTATAATGGAGTATAGACCTGGAGAGATGATGTTGTGCTTCATAGATGAAAAATCTCTCAAACTTTTGAGTCTATTATTTGTAGGGATCAATAAAAACAATAAACAAACTTTTCAATCATTAAGAATTACAAGGTTCTAAACACAGGACATTAAAATCTTTGCAAAATTCAAGTGTGTGGTCCTGTGCCAATCCTCCTTCAGAATGCTTTACTCAAAGTTTGGGGATCATAGTAAGGAAAGGCAACATAGAAGGTAGTTTACCTCTGCCACCAGTATTATATGAGGCTGTTTACATAGCCCGTGGGACCAAATCCATCACTAGGACTTTTTATAAAATACATGTCTTGTGTTAGCTTTTGGCTTGCTTCTGTGTGCCCAGAAGCTAGATTACTGCCAATGTCTGCTACATCCAGCAAATAGTGTGAACACATCTGTTCAGTGAGTTCCGGATCGATGCTCAGTTACTTCTAGAACAGAAAACTGTCCCCTTATGCCCAAATGAATACCAGATCTCACATTCTTAATTCCTTAGTGGAGTCTCATCACACTTAAGGACGACTGCTAATAAGAATGCCAATTCTTATGACGTGACAATGGCCAAGTCCTCTGAATTTTATAGCCTTGTCAACTTGCACCCTTATTCTTTTGCACTAATGATAATCACATGAGAAGGTGATTTATTCAGCATCAATGTGTTTGCTAAGGTTCCTATCATTTGGTTTCAAAGTATTACCAATGCATCCTAATTTATTCATATCCACAATGGCTTTCTTTCCCTCTTTTAAAACATGTTTAAGAACCAGTGTTCTATAGGAGGGAAATATGATGCCTGTATCATATAGTTCCTAAGGTCTTGGCAAAAACTATTCTATGAAAAAAATACAAAATGCTTTGCAAATTTCAAGGGAAGAAGGAATAATTCGCACAGTGCTGTCTCAGTTCCTAGAAAGCTACCCCTGGCGCCTTAAGCATAAGGACTTGTAAACACAGCCATAAGTGAATCATATCAAATAATTTGCATTACTCAGATGAGTATAGTTATTTCTGAGTCCAAGTATCTAGATTCAGATTATGTTATAGTTTTCTCCAAGAAAAAGAGGCATCTTTTATTTGTGAAATAAAGGCTATTAGGGTCACCTTCTCCAAGATAAAAGAACAAGCTGCCCCAGGGGTGATTTGAGTTCTAACTACATGAGAGGAAGAAAATGTCTTGCAGTGTTTACATAACAGTTTTTGCCTCGTGTGTCTGTGAAGATTTCTAAAATGTCTTAGAGAAAATTTTCTCTCATGATAAGATACTCCTTTTAAGAAGGAAACAAGATAAAAGACATTCGTTCTTCTCTTTTCACTGGAGAATTCTGGCATATATAAGCCTGCATGTTTATTATTTTAAATAATCATTTGAATCATACAAGAAAACCACAAATGCATTTTCGCTATAAAAAATCTTTAATGAAGTACAGAGTAAAAATAGGAAAGGCCCTGTTTAACCTGCTTTCTCATTTCTATTTTCTTTAGCTTAGAGGAAAAAGTCCTGACAAAAGAACAATTAGCATCTTTGCTGATTTTCATTTTATAAATTTGCCTATATGTGAGTATACATATGTACAGGTTAATAGGATAATATGTAGATTATGAACACTTGGTCAGAAGTCATGTTTCTAAATTAAGCCTGCTTGCAATGTATGTTTCTGTTCACATGTGTGTTCAGGTGTCTCTGAGAACAAAAAAAGGATCTCAAACCCCCAGGACCTAGAGTTACTGGCAATTGTGAGCTACCAGATGTAGGAGCTGGGAACTGAACACTTGTTCATTGTCCTAGTAGTTAAGGAAATCTAAGTCAAAATAGTTTTTACGTTTCTTCTTACTTCAGTCAGAATGGCAAATATCAACAAAATAACTGACAACAAATGTTTGATGAGATGTGGGGCAAAGGGAAACCTTATTTACTGTTGATGGGATTGCAAGTTGCTACAGCCACTATGAAAATCAATGTAGAGAATCCTCAAAAATCTAAAAGCTGTGCAAGTAGATGTCAAACTTCCTTGCTACACCCCCTCCCTTGACATTATATGTGCCTTGAGTTTGTGTAGATCTTGTGCAATAAGTCACAGTTGCCGTGAGTTCATATGTTCAACTTTCCTGTTGTATCTGCAAAACACTACTTCTTTGTCGTCATCCACCATCTCTGCCTCTTATACTTTTTCTGTCTGCCATTCCTGAACCTTGTGATGTCCCACTTAGGACTGAGCAGTTCATAGTCTCTCTTTTTCTGTACCTTGACCAGTTAAGGGTCTCTGTGTTAATGTCTATCTACTCCAATAAGAAACTTCTTTGATGAGGGGTGAGAGATACAGTAATCTATGGGTATAACAATAAATTATTAGGAATTGGTTTAATTCTATACCCATTTGTTATACATATTATGCATTGAAATGTTTTCAGTAATTATTTCATAGATGGTAGGGAGTAGACATTTGAAAGTCAAGAAAGATATAAGATGGCTGGTTAAATTTTCCCGAAATAATTCTTATGAGGTTTATGTGAAAAATGTTCATATGAACTTCATATTTTTATAAGTACTCTGTTTTCCCCCTGTTAACCCCAGAAAAAGTCATTAGTATATAATATTCATAGAATTTTTTCTTCTTTGTTTAAACATATTTCCTTTCATCTCTTTCTCTTCTTAGTTTTCATATACTTGTATTTATCTGTGTCTTACAAATCTCCCTGAGGGCAGAATTCATGTCTGATTCATTGTCTAATAACCTCACACAGTCTCTGCATTTAACAGTTACTTACATTGAGTTAAACACAAGATTTATGTAAATGAGAGACAGTGATGACTTGAACAGTCACTGTTTTGCTGTTTTCAGATTCTCATCTGTATTTTGGACTCCAAGTAATCTACAGTGAATCTAGTGAGGGTTGATTCTAATTAGGGCATTTGGCAATTTGTGTAACTGAGATATTAGGAGGAACTGATCCCCATTGATTAAACTTCCAGCAGAAGGATGATACATACTAGCTTAAGAGCTCTATTAGTGAGGCTCACAGGCCTATAGACTCTTCCTTTTCTGCTGCCACACCATTTATTCCTTAGATATTTCATTCTGTGCTTTTTTCTTTACCCCAAAGGGAGATGAAGTCAAGTCTTTTGAGTATTAAACAATCCAGCCTCTGGCTTCTTCACATTTATTTGTCAAAGTATTGTTTTTTATTTTTCTGGAAAGGTAAAGGAATACTTTCTGACATACTATGTAGATTTTTTTTAGGTACTAAATGGTCCATAAGTGCATTCTTTTCATTATTTCTAATAGCAGTGGCTGAACTATTGGGTGCACGTTGCTGAATGAAAATGATTTTGCTCCAGGGAAAATAGTTAATGATAATCAACTTGACTTTAGACTTAGTGTCAGGAAAGATGGAAGCTAAAATGTGGATTTCTTTGCTTATCCTTGAAACCACAATATACATGTTTCAGCACCACGTATCATGAATACACATTGAGACCAAGAGATAGATACAGGGAAAGAAGGAAAGTTATTTTGAGGTACATGAAAGAAGGGTAAAATAGTGTGTGTTCATTTGCATGTAAACACACACATAAACACACACACACACACACAAGCACCAACATGAGACAGAGATCAAACCCCATTCTTTAAGGTTGTCTATGAATTTTGGGACTCGTTCTTTAAAAATTGTAAGTCTTACTTTGAGATGAGCAGCTTGTAATTAACTTGAGACTGCCAGTAGCTAAATGTATCATCAGAACTGGGGTGCCTGATGTTTGAGCTGATGTGTTGACACACACGTGCAGAAGGGTTTCTATCTTGGCTTTATGGAAATCACCGATCACCCGAGCTATTTTGGTATTGATGTATGTATTTTTAGGTTTCTACATCGGTGTCACCTTGGTTTCTCTGGTTTCATCTTACTATATTTTTATTTCTTTTGTTGTTTGTATAATACAAAAAGGAGGACCTGCCTTATTTTCCTTATTTTAAATAGTCTTGACTAAATACTCTGGGATTTAATTTGGGCATGAATAATGGATTTTCAGATCTAAGGATACATATGGCTAGCAATTCTTTCTATAGCTTGTGTGAATCTGCTACAATGTTTTGATTGCCCACTTTCAATATCATAAGCTCAATATGAGCTTTCATAATTATTTGATATCAACAAATTTAAAACTTTATTGCTACACAAAGAATTATCCCATATTCCATGTTTTAGAAGTCCCCTTCCACAATCTGTATATGGAAACACAAAAGGGAAGTGATTGGGAAAGAAAAAGTGTTAAAGAAATAGATACTAGGATTCCTTATGCACCATCATAAGCAGTACAATTTTATATATCTCTTTAGGGAGTTGGTAGATAAAACATGCGATAGAACAGAAGTTAAAAGCTTAATCCTGGGGCATATGCAATTAGGATAAGTCCGTCCAAATATTAGAGAATATTCTTTTCAATTGTATAACCAATGTAACCCTATACCATAAAAACATTGCTGAATCCCTAAGAATTTGTTTCATAAAGACTATGTTTTTTATTCAAAATATATTTAAGTAATAAATAACGTAATATGAACAGATGTCATATAGTTTGATATTTAAAAGCACATTGCTATTTATATGTCCCAGATCATGCAAACTTGGGGTTCAGAGTGTGATCGAATATCCCACAACAAGTGGTTGTCCCTTACTCTTTTTCCTGCCTTTGAGACCTTTTTCCTCCTACTGGGTTGCCTCATCCAGCCTTAATATGAAGGGAGGGGCCTAGTCTTATTGAAGCTTTTTATGCCATCCCATATTTGGTTGATATCCTTGGTGGCCCTCCCTTTTTCGAAAGGAGATGGAGGAGTGAATCCAGGGGAGAAGAGAGGTGTGAGGAGAGGAGGGAGGAGAAACTGTGGTCAGGATGTAATATATAAGAAGAATAAATAAAAAAAGAACAGATCAGCAACAGAAGAAAAACATAATACCAAGCAATACAAATACAAATTGTATAACATTTGTGTTACAACAGACATAAAACAGATTGACATAAAAACAACACGATTGTCAAGAGTGCACACAGTGGAAAAATGATAATCTCTATACTAAGAGCTACTGATAAACCTGGGTGACCAATTGATGTGTCGAATTTCTTAGCAACCAATATTTAAAATGACTTAGAAAAATTAAGCAATAATTGATAAAGACTTTAACATATGAGTCAAATCTGAAAAGCTACATATGGGCAAAGCTTTTTAACACCAGTCTAAGTAGTCATAGGAAATTAAAGCAGAACGTGACATATAGAGTCACATAAAAATTAAAAGCTTCTAGACAGCAATTGAACAGAGTGAATAGACAAACCATTTAATGGCAGAAAATGTGTTTAAGCTAGGCATCAGGTACGAGGTTGGCATGTAGAACTGCTGAGTGAGATAGCACATTGGAAACTGTGTGTGCTGGCTGGTTGGCCAGAGTAGTCTGAGGGAACTTCAACTGAGAAAGTGTCTCCATCAGACTCCTTATAGGCAAGTCTGTGATTGCATTTTCTTTATTAATGATGGATATTGAAAGGATCAGTCCATTGTGGGTGGTGCCTCTCCTGAGCAGGTCATCTAGGGTTGTATAAGAAAGGTTGAACAAGCAATTAGTGTTCTTCCAGGGCCTCTGCTTCATATTATGACTTGAGTTCTTGCCTCTATGTTATGGCTTGAGTTCCTGCCCTGACTTCTTTCAACGATGAACTATGACCTGAGAGTTATAAGATGAAGTCAATCCTCTCCTCTTCAAGTTGCTTTTAGTCATGATGTCTATCACAGCAATAGAAAAGCAACTTAAGCCCTTGCATGTCATCAAATGGATGAATATTGTTAAGGGACAGGCGAAAGCTAGTATTGATATATTGGGCCCAACCACTTCTACCAATAATTGGACTTTCAGACCAGCACTTTTTGTATACATCCATGAACATTTCCCACAAATAAATCTATGAAACTGCTGCTGCTGCTGCTCCTTCTACCACCTGCTCAGTTTTAAATATGTCTACCTGTGAACTACCTGCAAGAGTGCGATCACCATTGATCTTCTCCCACAGATAGAATCCTGAGACCATCACGGTGCATATTGTGGACCTGTGCAGTGTCCACAGCCACCTCAGCTACCCAGCTGATCAGTATTTACAGCTGTGTCTAGTGGCGAACTGCATGTATTAGTGACACTGCAATTTCAAAGAGAAAAGGACATGGTTGGTAGAAGAGACAGGAACAGGGCCAGTGTCAGAGTAAATTGAGTTAGGTCAGGGAAGCTGATCATAGACACAGTCAGAGAAAAGAACTCTAACCCTCATCCACTAGCAGGGTGATTCCTGCAGCATCATCAGAAGGGTTCTGTCGTATGTACTGAGTTCTGAGATATTTCACAGCCCCTAAAACTGACTCACAGAAAGTCCTACCTGTGCAAAGTTTGATTCCCTAGCTCACTATGTTCACTTTGTTACCTGCTTTACTCAATAGAGGGAGAGCAGAACTCACTCTAGCCAGAAAATTATGGCAGAGGTAGTCTGTGCTCACAGAAAGCCTTGCAGCCTGGGCAGGTACACTGTCTTAACTGGTTTGAACTACTGAGGCTAGCAGCCCCCTGTCCACATGTACAGACTGATAGAAATAGAAACCTAAGGGCATAAAGAAACCATCGCATCACAGTGAGGAAAAACTATGAGTTAGAAGTTTAATACTATCTATTTTTTGTTATTCCTTAAAAAAACATTCTGGTTGTTTAGTTTTGTTATTTTAACAAATTTTATTACTATTTACATCTTATATACTTTTATTGTTAAGCTATTGTGTTATAACTGCTACCTCACTGAAGGGGAAGCCCCAGTCAATCACCTTGTTTGTAGGGCGGGTACCCCTTAGGCCAATATTTACCTATAAATCTGGTAGGTGTGGTCGCAGCCTCCTCTTGGTTCTGGCGCTTGGTTCCTGCTCCTGCTCCAGCGACTAGGCTCCTTTCCTGACTGTTGATGCTTTATGAGTTTTAACCCAAAAATAAATTCCCCTTTAAATACTAACTGGTGTGGGATTGTTTTGTGCATCATCTTGCCCCTACTGGTTTGATGGGATTATTGGCATTTTTGAATTATTGTTTTTAGAAAACTGTATTGGTGCTGATTCTTGTATATTGATATATTAAATATTAAACGTGTGTATGCTTCTACCTCTATTGTATGAGAGTATGTTTATAACTCTGTTTATATTTACTATATTGCAATGTACATTTCTACCTCTGATATGACATTGTTTACATTTGGAGATCATTGTCCTCATAATTTGCACAGTTTTTTATTCTCTTAGTCCTCAAGTTAGATATCGAGAATTATAAATCAATAGTCATATATGTTTGTCATATTTATATTTAGGATAATGAGGTTTTTTAGATACATAGAGATTATATTTAGCATAGATAGTATAATCTTCAACCTCTTTGAAGAGCTGTAGAAAATGGCCTTTAATCTAACCTAGAATTCCATGCCAACGAGACACAATCACTCCTGGCAACACCGTACTACTCCCAAGAGAATGTTGAGCACCAAAGACACTCCACTGGGAGCTTGTCTTCTTGGCAGAACTGGCCTTTGGGTTAAGAAAAGCCCATACCTCGACTACTGACAAAGATACAAAATAATCCATAAGTGGATAAAACAGGATTGTCTTATCTTGCCAAGACAGGGTAGGATAGTTCTAAAAAAGTTCCTTGCCTTTGATAATAGTATGTCAGTTATGTTAGGCCTTAGCCAAAGACTCAACATTGCAAACAAGACTTTGGGTGGTTGCCCAGGTGGTCATCTCTACATTTGTGCACATTTTGGAAGTTCTCGATTGTATTTCCTGGTTGCTTAAGTAATATTACTTCCCTTCTCAGATCTTTGATGGAGTTAAAGATTAGATAATTGTAGTTACTCTCTACATTATTTAGACTCCTTGAAATAGAATGTTTAGTAAAAATTTATTATATGTTTCTTGCTTAATATTGTTTGTTATTTGTAATTTTATGTTTATTATTTGTTCCTATTTTATATAGTTGTATTTAGTTTGGTTCTGTTTTATTTAGACAAAAGAGGAAGATGAAGGGGAAGCCCCAGCCAATCACCTTGTTTGTAGGGCGGGTACCCCTTAGGCCAATATTTACCTATAAATCTGGCGGGTGTGCTCCCTGCCTCCTCTTGGTTCTGGCACTTGGTTCCTGCTCCTGCTCCAGTGACTAGGCTCCTTTCCTGATGGTTGGTGCTTTGTGAGTTTTAACCCAAAAATAAATGCCCCTTTAAATATTAACTGGTGTGGGATTGTTTTGCTGTGAAGATCTTACTTTTCTACAACTGTAAAAATATATCCTGCATTTCTGCATTTACAATAGTCTCTCTACCTTCTCATAGACCACTATGACCACCTAACGTTTTTAAAAAAGCATTAAAAATACATACATACATACATACATAAGTAAATTGAACTATACACTGCAAAAAGACAAATAGTCTTGGCAAAATTAGTTCTTCATCTACAGAAAAATGAAATTAAATCTGTATGTATCAACCTGAGCATAATTCAAAATCGATCAAAGACCTTAAAAAAATTGAAGTGCTGAAACTGCTTCACAAAAAACATAAGGAAGAAATTTTAAGATTTAAGCCTAGGCAGGAACTTTCTGAATAGGACTCTGATAGATCAGGAAATATTCCCCAAATCGCCAAATGGGATTACATGAAATTAAAAAGATTCTACATATCAGAGTAAACTATAAGCACAGTAAATAGCCTACACAATAAAAGAAAGTCTTTGCTAGGTATACTTCAGACAAATTTTATTATTTAAAATACATAACGAGCCTCAACTATTAAAAAACCACTATGCCTCCCTAAAGTAGCAATAAATGGGCTAATGAGAACAAAAAAGTTCTCAGAAGTTTAAATATAAAGATGAATTGCTTGAACTGTTCAACATTCTTAACCAATGGAGGGATGCAAATTAAAATTATTCTGAGATTCTCTTTGACCTCTGCTGTAGGAAATCGTACAGCTAGTGGTTACCTGCCCACTGGGGCATGGCCTCTTATACCATATATGCCAATGTAGAGCATATGTCTGGCCTCTTTTCTGGCCTTTCTGTTCCGGTTGCAGGATTTGTTTTCTGATCTCTGTTCAAACAGAGGATTCTGATTTTGAGTCTACTCCTAAATAAATAACCATCTATTCAATTCTAAGCTAGTATGGGATTTTTTTTAAGCATCAAACCACAGACCTTAGTTATAATAAAGTAAACAAAGGACAGCAAATAGTGATGCAGATGTGGGGAAAGAGAAACCCTTATTCAATGTTAGTGATATGCAAATTGGATAAGCTGCTAAGTAAACTAGTAGGGAGTGAAAATACTGGGCACCAGTGAAACGGATCACAAAACACACAACAAAACCCATTTTAAGAGTTTATTAAGAGAGAGAAAGACACGTGTGCAGGCCTGAGGAAGTTGGTGCAGGGAGAGAGACTGGAGCAGGTTTGTCCAGCTTTTAAAGGTTGCCTAGTGCATGCTTCCACATGCACACAAGGGCTTAGGTAGCCATGTTATGTGTAGGTGATGTGACCATGTGGGATGTAGGTCACATAGGGCTTGACTATCCTGGGTGGCTATATAAATTGCCTGAGTGCTTGTTGGAGCATGCGCAGCCCCGAAATCTGGAAATGCAGCCAAAGTGCTGGGTGCTGGAAACCATAACAGGAAGGCTCCTCAAAATCAAAGATCAGAAGTACCATGTAATGCAGCTACAGCACCCTTGGGATGTACTCATAGGACTCTATATCCTGCCAATGTGATAGATAGTTGTACAGCCATGTTATTGCCACTCTATTCACAATAGCGAGGTAGTGACAACATTATAGATGCGCATCAACAGATGAATGGAAAATGAAAATGTGGAACATGTACACAATGGAATTTTATTTGAATATGAAGAAAAATTAAAATATATAGTGTATAGAAAAATGGATGGATCTGGAAATTATTACATTCCCTGGTGGTAACCCAGGATCAGAAAAACAAGTATCATTTCCTTAAGTGTCTTTCAGACATTTTAGATTCTTTTCACTCATTACCCTTTTTTGCAGTCATCCACTTGTTGAATATGTCAGTAAGAAGTTATCCTTTATGCTAAGCAGTATTTGAGAAAGTTCAAAAAAAAAAACAATTTGTTCATCTATTCTACTAATATGCATCTAGATTATGTATAGTTGAATTTTTAAAAATTGTTTATTAATGAAGTGATTGTTTATGTATCTTTGAAAGTGATTTCTCAATTTCAAAATGTCTTAAAAATACCAAAAGTGATTTTTTGGGGAATATTAAATTAAAAAAATAAAAAGTACTTAAGGCGTAGGATATATATTTTTTTAAACAAAGCATCATGTACAGACATTTAAAGAAAAACTACCTTAAAACTTTAGAAAAAATACAATGTGACTCAAAATTAAGCTCTGCTTTCCTGGAAAATCTTGCACTGATAAATAATTGTAGTAAAATTATCTCATGGGGGAAAATAGAGTAAAATTTTAGCCTCACTATTTCTCAGGGAAATAATTCTATAACCTTAATGATATATTTTAATTCTCTTACAATAAATATTTGTTATTATTAATAATAATTAATAATATTTAATAATAATTATTAAATACTTATAATTTGCAAATTTGGGGAAGCTTTGTCAGTAATGTATAGACTACTGATAGCAATAGATAATGATATTTTTGTATATTAATATGACTATATAACAGAGAACTCTCAACAGAGAAATCTAAAATGGTTGAAAGACACTGAAGGAAATGCTCAACATCCTTAGTCATCAGAGAAATGCAAATCAAAACAACTCTGAGATTCCATCTTACACCTGTAAGAATGGCCAAGATCAAAAACACCTATGACAACTTATGCTGGAGTGGTTAGGGGAAAAGGGAACACTTCTGCATTGCTAGTGGGAATGAAAGCTGGTACAACCCCTTTGGATGTAAGTGTAACAATTTTTCAGAAAATTAGGAAACAACCTTTCTCAAGACCCAATAATGCCACTTTTTGATATATATTCAAAGGATGCTCAACCGTTCCACAAGGACATGTGCTGAACTATGTTCATAGCAGATTTGTTTGTCATAGCCAGAACCTGGAAACAACCTAAATGCCCCTCGACTGAAGAATGGATAAGGAAAATGTGGTATATTTACACAATGGAGTACTACACAGCAGAAAAAAATATCATCTTGAATTTTGCAGGAAAATGGATGGAGTGAGAAAACATTATTTTGAGTGAGGTAACCCAGACACAGAAAGACAATTATCACATGTACTCACTCATAGGTGGTTTTTAAACATAAAGCAAAGAAAACCAGGCTACAAACCACAGTCCCAGCAAACTTAGATAACAAGAGGATATGAAGAGATACTTACATGGATCTAATCTATATGGGAAGTAGAGAAATACAAGATCTTCTGAGTAAATTGGGAGCATGGGGACCTTGGGGGAGGACTGAGGGGGGGAGGGGAGAGGCAGGGAGGAGAACAGAGAAAAATGTAGAGCTCAATAAATATCAATATAAAAGAAAACAAAGTTGGCTTTCGTTAGTGAAATTAAGAATACATATGAATTATAATACAGAACGTTTACCTTTATATACCCTAGCAATATGTACTCATTAGCTTTTCATCTCATTTTTAACCAAAACCCCAAATTCAAGTTCTAGCAAATATCTAAAAGGAAAACTGCACCAGGCTTTGCTCACCGTTCCAACACCTATCTGATCTGATAGATTTTCATTCTCTTCTCTTCTCACTCATGTCTAATCTCAAAAGCCTCCTTGATGTTTGCTTACTATGCAGGAATGCACCTGATGGAAGACTTGTGCAGTTGCTATGTCTGATACCCTTGTTCATCCAGATGAGAATGACTTTCACATGTATCCTTTTTGGGCTTTTTACTCATCTGTCACCTCAGCAAGCTTTTCCTTGACACTTTTGTTTTAAAATTACATATACTCTGTTTCTGTGTTTTGAATCTGAAAAGTACCTCAACATTTCATTGCTCCAGGTTTGGTCACCAGCTATCAGAGTTATTGAGAACGAGTGGAACTTCAAAAAGCTAATTCCTGGTAGAAGAACGTTAAGTCATATGAGCTGTATAGCTGTATTTTTCTCTTGTTTTACTATAGAACCACACAGAACTAGATTAGTTCCTCGATTCAATGAGTATTGAGAGAGTGTATGCATGTTCATAATAGCATTGCTTTATAAGTAAAGTACTGTAGAGGACATTTCTAGCTTCACAGAAATGTGAAACCAAATCTAAAGAGTTTATATGAAATGGATAAATGTATGTGTGCATAGCCTTCACAGAAATTAACAACCTTATGATAGTGGTACATGTCTTAGCATTAAAAATTTTGCATTAAACCTTCATTATTTATCTAAGTCCATAGTTTACAATAGGACTAACTTCTGCTGTGATATATGCTATGCTTTCTTTTGACAAATATACAATGACAAGCATCCATGACTATAATATTATGTGGATTAGTTTCATTGCCTTAATGTTCTATGCTCTGCCTATTCATCATTCTTTCTTCTAACAGTGTCATTTTTAATTACAAACACCTGGAAGCAACATAAACATTTATTCGCAGGAGAACAGTAAATAACACATGGTGAATTTATACAAGCACACGTCCTTAAAGCTGACATGTTGAAGCCTTAGTCTTTTATGCATTATTTAGAGGTCAGGATTTGGGGAAGGGGTTGAGTTCTTACTAAGTCAATGGATTAATCTATTATCAAGTGGACTTTGGATAGATGGCAAAAACTGGAAAGTGCGTTCTCATTAACAAAAGTAGCCTACCCAAGGGCATATCTTCAAAGAACAGATCTTCTCCCCAAACTTTTCTTCTCTCCATCTCCCAGTACTGCCAGCACACCAGAAAGTATATACATTTCTTCCACAATATTGTATTCCCTTATTCCTAGCCTCCTTGTTGTGACAAAATCTATGACAAAACAAGCTAGGAAAGAAGGTTTCTTCTCATGTAGAAAGTAAGAAAAATACATTCCCACAATGATAGGGAAGGCATGGCAGTAAGAGCCAGAAGTAGATTCAAATTGGAGAGAACACTTGATGTGGGCATTAAGATACAAGACATCAATGCCTGCCCCAGTGACCAATTTCTTCCATTAGGTATCTAGTTCCTAAAAGGTTTTACAACCTTTTCAGATAGCACCAGTCACTGGGGAGCAGCCTATGTTGGACATTTTGAATTCAAACCACAGTAATTTTCTGTATCTCTCTATATAGGTCCAGAAACAATGGAACCAAAGAAACATGAACTGAAACCTGTGAATCTAAGATGAATACATCCTTCTTCCCCTAAATAATGCTTTTCAAGTATTGCATTTCAGTAAGAACAACCCCAACAACCTCCCCAATATACACAAGAAAGACTTGCTCTAGAAAAACACAAATATGTAGGACCAAAAGGGAAATTCTATAAGAAAATGCCTCAGTATAAGCTAAGGAAGACTTTATAATAATTAAGGGCTGATTACAGAGGGCCTTGTTGGGGTATAATGTCCTGCTGCAATTGGGGGTGATGTCGATGTCCATGATATGTGTTATCACCAAGTCAAGGGGCAGGTGAATGCCTGTGCTACTATCTGGTTCCACATTGCTATCTGTGGGCTGGGCTAACATTGAGACTGTAGTGGTATATGTGGATTTCTGTGGTCCATGTTGTCACCATGTGTAAATCCATGATCCTTGTTGCCACTGGCTGTAAAGGGCAGTGAAGCTACTTTTGCAGTGGTATGGATGCCTGCAGACTCAATTGAGAAAGAGGGAAATTGATAGCTTTTTTTGACAATGCCTACCCCAATTCTACCCATCCCCCACAAAAAGTAACAGCCTAGACAGAAAAGCCATTGAAGAGAGCTCCTTAAAAAACTATTCACAATTGATAGCTTCTGGCAGGGGCTGCAGTTGGAGAAGGATTCAGTTTTTTTTTTTTCTTTTTAGGAGAAAGGAGCTGGCTACTGGGAGTTTGAGCATACACTAATAAGTATATGGGCAAAATAAATTGAACCTTTTCCTCTTACTCCTTTTTGTCCTCCTCCTTGTCCTCCTCCTCCTCCTCCTCCTTTTCTTCCTCCTCCTCGTCCTTCTTCTTCTGCTTTCTTAATTCTCAGAGGCTCACAATAGTAAGGAGGCAGCATTGGGAGGACTGGAAAGTGTGATTGGGGTGTATGAAATTCCTTAATAAATGAATAAAAACATTCTGTTGAAAAAAGGAAGATTTCATGGAATAAGTTCATTGTCAATGTATTTCTTACTCATGTAGATGGTTTATTACTTGTAATTTTATATGCATAGTTAATTTTTAATTTGTTTTTATTTTTTACTTCATATGGCTTCATTTCCTCTTCTTCAAATATATAGCTCCCAATAGCATGAATTCTAATTTTTCTTAATAATAGAGACCTAGGGTCAGTTATTAAGGGGTGAAAGCTGAGAGATCAGAGAAGCAGAGCAGTCAGCCACTAGGGATTTCTTTTTACCCCTACCAAATCCCCAGATCAAAGGAACAATCCTATCTCTATGAATGCTCAGGCTGCTTCTACCTCTACAAAACCTCAGACTGCATGTTCAGACTGAATCCTCAGATTGCTGCTGAACTTCTATCTCTTACTGCCTTAGATTCCTCTCTCCACCCAGCCATATCACTTCCTATCTCTGTCTCCCTGGTGCTGGGATTAAAAGTGTGAACCTTCATCACCTGGCTCTGATTCCTTTTGAAACTGGACTAATCTAGTGTATCCCAGAATAACCTTGAACTCATAATCCCTCTGAGTGTTGGGATTAAAGGTGTGTGCCACTGCCTGGCCTCTTTGGCTAACTAGTGACTTAACTCTGCACTCTGATCTTCAGGCAGACTTTATATGTTAGATTACAAACAAAATATTACTACAGCTCCCAGTTTTCCTTAAGACTTTGGACATTCCTCCTTCCAAATACATGCAGTGTGATGTGACTAATAGTTAAGAAGTCCTGACCTGCCTTATAACCAAGGCAACTAATTCTTTCTCAAACTTTTAGTTTTATTCCCATTTGTGTATGTCTCTGCTATACAACTTTCTTGTACTCAGTAGTATAAAAAAGTGAATACTGTTATTTTGAGAGGTCGTTCAAGCTTCAATGTAAGTTTACTTGAGGTTTAAATGTAGTCATTAAGTTTGATTGCTGTGTTTGCACACTGTATTGACATCACTTGCCCATGTCAAAGAATAGAGCGGCTCTGCCATTCCCATTAGCTAACTTTGAGAGTACCATTTCTTCCTGGATCACAAACTCTGAGCAAGGTGATTCATACTCCTTTTGGTCCTAGTTGTTGTCTGTTCTTCAAATCTTGTCACATTGTTTCAATAAATAACTCCTTTTTGCTTTCAGTTCAACACTCACACTCAACATATATAATATGCTTTCTTTGTATTTGAAACACCGTCAGTAGTATGGTACAATACTATCTGCTTCTGATTTAGGATCTCATAAAGGATAGAAATCCCAACTAAAAAATATAGCCTTTCATTTGGCAAAGGGTGAAATGAAGTGAAATAGGATGCCTTGATCATATTATCTTTTATTTTTTTGTATTTGAAACCTTCCTGCAGCGCCGTTTGTGTCCCCAGGGGCAATACTAATCATTTGGGGTAGTCATTGGGTTAATTGAGTCTGAGTTTGAAGGTGCTGTTAGGAAAAATCAGCTGGCTTGAATGAAATTGCCCCCTAGATGCCAGCTAGCCATAGTATTATCCATTTTTGAAGGCTTTCAGAATAACATATGAGATAATAGTAGGTTTTTCAAATTCTAGTTTAGATCTGATTTTTTGCTGTATTTGACTCCAATGAGACTGCAGATGCTATTACGATTGTGCTTTTCCCTAATGAAATGCCATCTCTTTTTTCCCCCTGTATTTCTTGGCAAGTGAAATGCCTCCTTCTCTCCTTTTCTATCTATTTCTATGTTATACATTAAAGAGACAGACCAAAAATATCATATGGAACGTTATAGATCTCAGTTCATCCTTGGTTAAACAGGGAAGCTCAACTCCACGCCTTCTATTTGTAGACTGATGTGCATGGTAGACATTTGCATTAATCAGAAGATTGTTGTGCTAATTAAAATAACCTAGACAAAGAAAGAAAAATTATTACATTACCTCCCTTCCATGTGAACTGTAAAGGAGTCAAATTCATAAGATTAGATTAAAAAAATGGTGCTTATCAGGAACAAGGGGAGAGAACGGAATGAGAAAAATGTTAGATCAAAAGTACAATTTTATAGTTTTATACAATGAAGTAGTACTAGAGAATATACAATATTAAATCTACAATTCATAAAGTGCTATGTATTTAGAATATTTAAAGTAGTAAACTTTATATACTCTTATTACATACAGAATCAGTGTCTATGAGAAGAGATGAATATGCTAACTTATATGAATTCAATAATTAATTACATATTAATTAAGGCAACCTGCTATACCCTTAACTATTGACCATTTTAGTACATTTCTGAAAGTTATTCAGAGCAATCTGACAGAGCAGTTACTTAGGTATGTGTTACATTAATTCAAAATTCTCACTGACCTTGCGAAACTTATTCAAATATTTAATAAAATTCTTGTAGTATCGTTTTTCTATCTCTAAGAACTTCAGAGAAAACAGGCCTACACACATACACACACACACAATTGTTGGAATAAGTTCATCTTTCTTTTCACATGTTTTCTGAAATCTCCAAAAATATTCTTTTATGTTAACTGTAAAGTATAGATACAGTATCTTGGATACTATTAGTTTTTGGGACTTATATGTAGAAGAGACTAAAAACCTGTAGGTGTATGATCTTTTTTATAATGAGGTCACCATTCATCAACCTTATTAGTACAAATTTAGGATTCTAAAAATATAGGACTAATAATCAAGGTCACTTACACAACCCAGTAGTGGGAATGGTAGGAACTGAAGTATTTTTCCACATTGTAAAATAAGTTAACTCTATCTTTATCATATATGTGTTTATTCTAGCATGCAATTTTATAGCAACAGATTCATTTTAGGGTTAAACATTTGGAGATTACTATTTCGTAGCACAATTAATAAAACTCCAGAGACAGATATTGGGGTTTAACCTGAAGATCCAAAAAGCAAAACAGCCAACCATTGGCTCTTACCTCTACCTCAGTCCAAAATGGTGATACTGCCTACAGGAATCCTCAGAATGAGATTGTATCTGAGAGCTGTCTCCTCCAGTTTTAGATTCCTCTTCAGGGCTGGGATTAAAAACATGCACCACCTGGTTTCTATGACAACTAATGTGGCTACTGGGAATAAAAGTGTGTCTCACCACTGCCTGGTCTATAAGGCTGACTAGTGGTGCTGTTTTACTCTCTGGTCTTCAGGCAAGCTTTATTTATTAAAATACAAATACATATCACTATACTGTTTTAGCATGAGAGCTATGTAGTTTTAGTTCCCATCTCCTTCCAGCGGTATGGAATTCGAAACATTAATAGACTGCACAGTTTCTTCAAAGTAATACAGTGAGAAGAACCATAATCCCATGACTTTGGGTCTCACAAGTTTCTCTTTTTTTTTTTTTTTTCACACACATACTCTGTATATTCTTTTTGTGGCCCAGTTACACGAATCCTTTGGGAGTAGAAGTGGTCAAATTATGGCCCACTAGTCTATTTCAGTTAGCAAAATGATTTTGTAAATAACATTTTTGTAGAATGTAATCACGTCTATTCATGCCTTACTATCCTTGTCTGGTTTTGCATTACAAAGACAAAGAAGTTTTGAGAGACTGCATGATCTGCAATGAATAAAATCTTTCCTGCCTGGCTGTTTAGGGAAAGTGTTTAGCAGCCCCTACCTGGAGCTTCATGTCTTGTCTCTTCTAATTTAGTTGAACAGAAACAGTTTATCCATTCCCTAATTTCTACCCATCCAGTGAATGTGATCAGAAGGAACAAAAACTGAGGTTAGTGCCATAATTTGTGGCTTCCTGCCAGCTGAGTAAATCCTTGAAATGGCCCTTTTCCAATTAGCCCTTTCCTTGTTTGCTGACTTCCAAGTCACTGCAGGCTGCTAACACCTCCCTCTACTTACCATTTGTCAGACCATCTGCATATATTTGCTTCCTTTAATAATAATTCTAGCACTGTTTATGTTCACTCTTAGCTTAACTTATTATTTTTCAAAGGCTCATTCATTCTTTTACTAGAAGGCATTGCATTTTAAAAATATAGATAATTCAAAAATAATACAAGTATCATTCATATACATATATACATATATTTAGTTGCTTCTCCTTACATCTCCTTAGGGTTGAGAAGGCAACCTTTGGGTGATGAACTGCTCATTTCCCGTGAGGCCTTTAGAGTAGATGGTACTAAGGCAGGATAAACCTGGTGACACATATCAACATTGTTAAAACTCTGAAAATGCAATGGAATATTAAATGTTCTTCTTCTATTTGCTACCAGTGATCTAATTCTGCTTTTTGACTCGGGTCTTTGGAAGACTAGTAGATCGGAGTTCAAAGGACTTCATTGAAACCACAACTACACTTTACTCAAAGTCTCTGATAGCCTTCTGTGGATACACTCTAAATCTTAATATGAGTTTCCGATATTGTGAGCTAGTATTAATGGGATGCTTCTGTCAAATTGTAAACCTCTTTGCTAATGTATTTAATATGGTGAAAAGGTTAATCTTGATTGTTAATTTGTTAAGATTAAGAAGTGCAATGGTAACAGTCTCTGAGAATGTCTGTGAGGGATAATATAAATTAGATTGATCGAGGTAAGAAGTCCCATCACAAATGTAGGCAGTGTGGAATGGGGTCTCAGCGTGAATAGAAAGAGGAAAGCAAGCTGAGCATAACTCTTTGTTCTCTGCTTCTTTATTTTGAATGCAATGTAATAATCCGCCACAAGCTCCTGCAGCTCTGACTTCTCTTCCACAATGGATTGTCTCCTCAAACTGTGAGCCAGATTAAACCCTTCTTCGAGTTGCTTGTGTCAAATAGTTTGTTACAGGAAAGAGACAAATGACTAAAATAGGAAACTGGTACTGATTCATTGCTGTGATGAGTTGTGAGAAACTTGACTGTGTGCTCCATAAGTCTTCAGACCTACTTCTGAGAACGAATGTAGAAGATTATCAGTTCTGGTGTACCAACGCCCTAGAGTGCTACAAACAGAGCATAACAAGCCACTGTGGTAGAATCTTGAGAAGGCAAGACTGCTGAGAGAAGGGTTGTCAGTAGAGAACCAACTTAGAGATTCCATAGGGGAATAAGGGCTCTATCAGGCTGGCAGCCTTCATGGAAAGTAATTTTTGTTTTTTTATCTTTTTTTCTGGTGCTAGAGTTCAAAACCAGTAGGAAAATGCTCCACCAAGCCTCCCATCCCCCCCCCCCACCCCGCTCCTCTTCTCCTCCCCCAACTCCATTCCTCCTCCCTCTCCAGTACAAAGAGCAGTCAGGGTTCCCTGCCCTGTGTGAAGTCCAAGGTCCTCCCCCCTCCATCCAGGTCCAGGAAGGTGAGCATCCAAACTGGCTAGGCTCCCACAAAGCCAGTTCATGCAGTAGGATCAAAACCCAGTGCCATTGTCCTTGGCTTCTCATCAGCCTTCATTGTCCGCCATGTTCAGAGAGTCTGGTTTTATCCCATGCTTATTCAGTCCCAGTCCAGCTGGCCTTGTTGAGCTCCCAATAGATCAGCCCCACTATCACAGTGGGTGGCTGCACCCCTCTCAGTCCTGACTACCTTGCTCATGTTCTCCCTCCTGCTCCTCATCTGGATTTTGGGAGCTCAGTCTGGTGCTCCAGTGTGGGTCTCTGTCTCTATCTCGATCCATCGCCAGATGAAGATTCTATGGTGATATGCAAGATATCTATCAGTATGGTTATAGGATAGGGTCATTTCAGGTTCCCTCTCCTCAGTTGCCCAAGGAACTAGCTGGGAACATCTCCCTGGACACTTGCGAGCCCCTCTATTTTTTAGGTAAGTTACTTTGTTCTCAGCATTTCCTCGGAGATTTTCTTTCCCAGGCTCATAGAGACATGCTCAAAGAAAAACAGAATGAGAATCTCTATTTCCTTTCTTTTCCAAATGCCAAAATGACAGATGAAAGAGAATTCACAATTAGAATAAACTATTCCTTTTCAGGTCAATTGACTTTTACACTTACAGTTTGGGTGAAGAGGCAGTTGACTTTTCAAATATTCTTACATGACTCAAATAAAGTTTCAGTCCTTTTCTTCTTAGCTTCCTACTCATTTTGTATAATATCTTGTAGGGGAAACTCCGCCCAATGGGGGGCGTGTTTGCCTCGGGCTAATGTTTACATATAAATTTGGCAGCATGAACCCAGCCAGTCTCTCTTTTTTGTATCTCTTGCTCATCGCTGGATCCCTGGTGTTGTAAGCTATTCCTTCATTAAAATTTGCTGTTTCATATTAAGCTAGCCTGGTTATTATGATGCCTACAATATCTCTTCACACTCTAGTGTTGGAATTGGAGAACTTCCATACCAAATTCTGTTCATGAGTTACTGGGGATTTCTTTCTCAGTCATTTGGGTGTAGGAACTCTATTGATTTTGTTTTTTTGTGGTTTTGTAGCCTGGTATTTTTTTTAATGTGTTTATCAGCTTTAGGAGTTTTCTTGTGGAATCTTTAGTGTGTGTGTGTGTGTGTGTGTGTTATAAATAGAAGGTATTTTGACTTCTTTTCCTGTTTGAATCCCCTTTATCTCTTTCACTTGTCATATTGCTCTAAGACTTCAAGTATGTTGAACTGGACTGTTGAGATTGGACATCATTGTTTTCCTGATTTTTGTGGAAATGCTTTGAGTTTTTCTCTCTTAGCAGACTATTAGCTGTAGAATTGCTGTATATTGCCTTTATTATGTTGAAATATACCCCGTTTACTCCAAGATTCTTCATAACTTTTATCATCAAGGTGTATTCTTTCTTTCTAATCAGATTATTACATTTATGTATGTTGAAGCATTTCTGTATCTCTGGTATGAAGATTATTTGATCATATTGGATAATGTTTTGGATGTGTTCTTGAAATCAGTTTGAAATTAATTTGTTGAGAATATTTTTGTTCATGTTGATAAATATTTTATCTCCAGTTATTGGGTATTCTCCACTGATGTAATAAAATAAGTTCAGGTTTAATAAATAGAACAAAGCAACTCTTGGTTGACTCTCAGAAAGGCAGGAAAGAAAATCATGTAGCTGAGCTGTGGGCTGGGACTCAAATACCCTGTAGGCAAGGTCTTGATCAGCTCTGGGGGAGGAGTTGAACTTTGGCAGTCTCTCTCAGGAGTGGGGTCTGGAATGGGAGGAGTGAGGCTGGAACAGAGCTTCCCAACACGTTTATCAAATAGATTGCCATTGTTTTCTTGATTTGTTGCGCCTTTTTGGGGGTATCATGTTACTAATGTTTTGGAAATAGAATTTATAAATGTTCCTTCTTTTTCTATTCTATGGAGTAATAGAAGTATTCATGTTAACTATTTTTTGAGAGTCTGATAGACTCTGATAGAATTCGGCACTTAAGCTACCTGGCCCAGAACTCTTTTTTTTTTTTAAATGGAAGGATTCTAAATACTGCTTCTATATTGTTTTCAGCAGAACAGGAAGCTTTAGTGAAAAGCAATCTCATATTAGGCCACAAAGCAAGTTTCAACAAATACAGTAAAATTGAAATAACATAGTGCCTTCTTTCTCACCATTATTGAGTAAGTCTGTCTATTGGCAGCAACAGAAACTATTGAACTTACACAACCTTATAGGAAGTAGAAAACACAATTTTGAATGATAATCATTAAAGGTAAAATTAAGAAGAAAGATCTAAAATTCCTAGAAGTGAATGAAAATGATAATATCATATGCTAAGATATGAGAAACATAATGAAGGGAGAACTTAACAGGGATGTTTATAGCAGTAAGTGCCTCTATCACAAGACCCGAGAAATATCAAGTTAATGACTAAATGATGTATTTGACAACCATGGCAAAAAAGAATAAACTATCCCCAAAATTTGATGAGATATTCAAAATCGGGGCTAAAATTAATAAAATAGAAATGAGAAAAATACAGAGAACCAATGAAATAGTTGGTTTTTCATACCATTTAACAGAATTAACAAATTTTTAGCCAAATTAACCTAAAAACAGATAAAGTGAATCTAAATAAACATAATTAGAGATGGAACTGGAGACATGACAACAAATATCGAAGAAATTCAGAGACCTTTAAGGACATATTTTAAAAATATGAGCATAAGAAGGCAAAATGGAAGAGGAAAGAGTAGGAGGGATAACTAACAATAGATTTTTTTGAAAAAGCCATATACATATCTACTAATGTTGACACTTCCTAAAATATACACACGTATGAAGAGTTTATATAAAATTATCCTAT
The DNA here is from genome assembly GCF_014885135.2 of Alexandromys fortis. Lineage (NCBI taxonomy): Eukaryota > Metazoa > Chordata > Mammalia > Rodentia > Cricetidae > Alexandromys > Alexandromys fortis. The sequence goes on from NW_026068104.1 coordinate 1,631,405, forward strand.
TATAGGGAGACAATACCCCAACTAGATTCTACATTCTAGCAAATAAGTTCAACACCCAGGAATGGGTCACTTCTTTTTGAGTTGTTGGCCAATGAGGTCCCATAGACCACCCCCAAATATGCTGTTGCCAATTCTATTGGCTAGCCTCTATAACCACTGCTTATTTGAATGATAGAATACAGGGAAATCAAAATGGTACTTACCTGGAAGCTTTATCCCTACTGGCTATATTCATAGTACTGAAAGGCACTTTGCACCCAACTCAAAGAGAAAAGTAATCATCAGTGTTACTAGCTGTGTACAATACTAGCATGGGTAGCAAATTACTTTCTGATTGGATCTAATGCCTGTCTCTTGAGATGGAACTCATATCCAGCACTGTTAATATAGCCAAAATCCTATAAAATCATAGTCATTATGGGAGAACCTAATATTATTATTCTGTGAAATAGGCATAATATTAAATTGTACACAGCTGGTAACACTGTTAAACCCATGTTTAATCACTATATCCCTCAAGCCTCATCAGAAAAGCTGGCTTCTCAGCCCCAAAATAATCACACAGAAACTATATTATTTAAATCACTGCTTGTCCCATTAGCTCTAGCTTCTTATTTGCTAACTCTTACATCTTAATTTAACACATTTCTAGTAATCTGTGTATCACCACATGGCTGTGCCTTACCAATAAAATTCCCAACATCTCCAACAGGGTTCCGTGGCTTTTCGCTGACTCTGCCCTTCTTTCTCCCAGCATTCAGTTTAGTTTTCCCTGCCTAGCTCTGTTCTACTTTATGAGGCCAAGGCAGTTTCTTTTTAGCCAATGGTATTTACAGCATACAAAGTGGAATCCCACATCACCTCCCCTTTTCTGTTTAAATAAAAAGGAAGGTTTTTAACTTTAACATATTATAATTACATATCTACTTTATCTTTTATCATAACTAAGGAAAACTATAACTATCAATTTTTCAACTCCGTCAAAGACTCCAGAAGGATATAATATTACCTAAGTAAGCAATAGGTTAATTGTAAACAACTTTCAAAACTCTAGAACTGACAGAGACATCTCACTGCCTGGACAGTTACCCAAAGTTCTTCTGTACCATTGGGGCATTCATCTTCAGCCTATAGGCCCATATTATCCAACAGACTTTTCCATGAAGCAGGAAATTTCAAAGATTCTTCTGCCTATATTGGCAGTTTGTAAGTCACCTTCTTCTGTGCCCTGCAGAATATCTAGCAGACTCTTTCTATTCTTTCATTAATCAGGAACCCTGAAGAACCATCTCACACTTAGACAAGTACAGAAGTCATTTCTCTGTGGGTTCTGCACATCCAGTTCATCAAGTAGTCCAGGCAAGAGCAGTTTCTTGCTCAAATGTCTAGCAAACTCTATGAGGAGGCTCTTTGATGTCCATCTTCCTCTTAAAGTAGCTTGGTGCTGCCAGAAGCAGACATGACTCACTGTCATGAAAAATTATAAATTATTAAACATTTTAAATGCCATATTCTGTAGTCTTTGAAAGGTTTGAAGAATGCTTATCTATCTGAAATACATATCGGTCCATTTACAAAATCTAACTAACATGACTACAAGCTTGGATATTATAGATTATTATCTATTAACCTATATTTCTTAATTAGACATTACATTTATAAATGAGCTGCCCAAACACAATACCTTATTCAAGAGCAGAAATATACATATAACAAAATTGACCTTAAATTTGTATCCATAGATCAAGATCTATTCCAATTTCTATTTCTATAGCATATCCCCCTTTAAATGTAAACAAACATTTATAAACAATATTTGGGAATATGGGCGTAGTTTTCTCAAAACTGCTTTCTACTGTTTATTTGGTGTATTGGTGTAAATGAATTCAGACAGATTGTAATAATATATACAGCTTTATTGGGGAAATAGACTTACAGGACCATAGGTTCCCACGGAGATCATGAAAACAGAGAGAGCAGATGGGAGCACGCTTGCCAGATTTATATGTAAACATTAGCCTGAGGTGAACATGCCTCCTAAGGGGCTGGGCTTATCCCTACAATTTGGTGAGGTAATTATTGAGGGGTGTTCAAGGCAACCTTTAATGTGGTCCATCAAACCACATTAGCCTAGAATGAATCCACAGGTTCTCATCCTCCGTGGAAACAAAGAAGAATCTCTTCTCCAAAGCAAAATATCCTTAGACCCATATTTTGAATTCAGGATATCTTTAAGATAAATATGTTGGTTACTTAGTCCCCTCACAGTTGAAAAATTCAAAATCACAATATACATAGTCCAGACTCTGTGTATTCTCCATCTTTACATTGCTTATTTTTTTCAAAATCAATTATTTTTTAATATTTATTATCTTTACTCCTTTAATAATTGACTATCTGTACTCTGTCTCTTTAAAGACTTAGTTCTATTTTTTAACACTTTATTTCTTTTTTAACTCTTTATACTCTTTTTCTTCTTTCTCCCAAGCCTATGTACATTTATCCAACAATGGAACTCTTTTAGAGTTCTTTTGTGTCTGAATCTGACCTATTAGGTATTTGTAATTCTTTTCTGTCTAGGAGCATTTCTTAAAATGCTAAGTGCTTCTTAAAACCCTAAGCTGCACCACTGCTAGGAGAAATATGGCACTGGCTGCTTGCCCCACCCAGTATAGCATAGCATAGCGGAGCTGTTCACTTCCTCCAAGAGCCATATACATTGCCCCATTTTTAGGCACACAATGGGTCTATGTTGCCATTAAGCAAATTGTAGCATTCTGTTCACAAAACCCTATTTAAATGCTCCATAGCCAGACCTCCTCAGAGTTTGTGCCAGGAGCACAACTCAGGAAGCTGCAGTTTCAAAACAGTTTAGGCATTTTTTTTCTGCTACCACTGAATCAATAAAATCTCTCTTAAAGGAGCGGTACTTCTGTTTGCTTCTAGCAAAAAGAACACACCCAAGAAAATGCCGGTAACAAACCATTCTTAACTTTGTTCTTTTGAATCTAAGATTCCTTTTTAAGCTGTCTCAGGTTTTATGTGCATTTAGTTGGCCACATTCTCATGACAATTTGTTGTAGTAGGTCACTTGCTAGTTCCTGGCTGCTTAGCCCCAAAATAATTACATAATAACCATATTATTTAAATTACTGCTTGGCCTATTAGCTTTAACTTCTTATTGGCTAACTCTTACATATTAATTTAACCCTTCTTGATTAATCTGAGTATTACCAAGTGGCAGTGGTTTACCGGCAAAGTTTCAACATGTCTGTCCTTGGCAGTGGCTCCATGGATTCTCCCTGACTCTGCTCTACTTTCTCCCAGCATTCAGTTTAGTTTGCCTGCCTAGCTCTGTTCTACCCTATCAGGCCAAGCCAGTTTCTTTATTAACCAAAGTATTCAAAGCATACATGGGGGAATCCTACATCATATGGAAAATTTCCAAGATTGGCCAAGAGAGCATAACCATATATTTCTTTTGGTGAACTCATCTGATACTAAGTCTTAGTAAAATATATGGGAACACAAGACTATTGCTGAGAAAAAAATCCCTTTGTATCTATTCATATATTTTATTATTGCTATGCCATGATTATATGGGGCAGGGAAACCTTTCAAGGGGGATCTATAGTTGAATAATCCAGGTATTAGTTTTCTACCTTTTTTTCTTCTGGGTGTGAATGATGAATAGTTTGGCTTTTGTGTTTCAGATTATTTTAATATCTTTCTCTGTTTCATGTATTCCCCTGATCTTGACTATGCCTGACAATGTGAGACTGGACTCCAGCTGTCTCTCAGATGGATTGGTTTGATATATAATCTTGTCATTTAACAAAATTAAAATTCTATGAATTATGCATTCTTCTTCTGATGAACTGTTGTGATTAATTAAAAATAACTGGTAGGTTTTTTTCTGGGACTTTGAAATCTATTGCATTTTAGCTTGTTCTTTAGATTGAGGTCATTTGTGCACAGACTATTTAATTTATGGATTATTGTCTCATCTAAGTTGGGAGGTTATGTTTGTTTTTTCTTTGTGTCCTCTTTAATTCTGGGCAGGTAGAATGTACACAAAAATAATTTGTAGAATTGAATTCATGCTAAAGTGAATCATGGCTTACTATTTTATTCTGTGGCTTTTTCCATTTATTTGTTTGTGTACATAACACACATATGTGTATATGTATGTATAATGTATGATGTGTGATGATTGTGCATGCTCATGTTTATAAGTATTCATGTATCACTGTGCACATATAGGTGTCAGAAGATGAACATGGGTGTTGTTCTTTTTTGAGACACAAACTTCTTGTTATTTGCCACTATGTAGGCCAGGCTACATGGCCTCTGAACTTCCAGGGATCTTGTTGCCTCCACAACATTCAGCTTTATGTGGGTTTTAGGGGGTATGAACTGAGGTCATCAGCTTTACTAACTGAGCCATCTCCCCTGCTTCATTTTGTGAATTTTGAGAGTATTGTATTGAAAATAAGTTAGGATTAGTAGGAAACCCAGACAAACAGGCATGCCAAGATTATCAATTTATGATGTGCTATACATTGCCTATGGGATCTTATTTGTGGCAACCAACTTATTGTGTTTACATACCAATGTTTCAAGCTTTGTACTACTAGGTATTTGGATTTTATTTGGGTTGTTCAACTATTCTTGGGCATATAACAGGTTTTTATTTCCTAGTTCTGCTTTCATTTTCAGCTCAGACTATAAGCTTGCCTGAGCTCACCTTTCCATTGAAGGATATATTGACTCTGTCTCACCTGCTAATTTTTTCTTTAATTTGGAAATAAAGAAAATCTCAAGTCTTGGCCTCTCACCCTTTATAGATATATATCTGTACAGTTCTCTGTGCTATGGAATCTTTCTGCTTTTTACCTCCTCCATTGTACTTTGATTTTCTTCTACATAGTGGCTTAAGCTCCTTTTATCTTTTGTCCTGCTGGCTCCTGGCAGCCCTTCAATCTAATCACCCCTACTTAGCACGCAATGCCACTTGTTTACTTCTCTAAATAGCTCCACGTAAATCACAGAGTTCTGAGAAGGTCGCATATTGAACAGAAGGCTAGCCAAGAGGACCCAGACAATGGGGAGAACATTTCTTCCCAGCAGGTAAACTCCAATATGAAAATTTGGATTTATGCAGCAAATAAATCAAGAGATTTTTTTTTTCACTTTACAGAAGGATTCACCATGGGGTTCCTTTAAATCACTGGTTCCCTGAGCATGTTACAGTGTTATTTTATTATAAAAAATCAAATCCAATGTACATTTGTAGAAAAATAGGCAATTATTATAATACCTGGTAAAATTCTGTAGTTTTTTTTTCTTCCTTGAATATATATTTATAAACAGACCCAGAATTAACATATATGTAGTACGATAATTCAATAGTAATGATAAAAATGTTTAGCTAAATGAGTACTTCTTCATGCAAACTACATACAACTGATTCACCTATGATGCTGATTTTTTTGTCAGTACTGTAGGTCAAACCAAGGACTTCTTTACCCATTGCTAGTCAAATACTGTAATACTGTGCTCAGTCCAACCTATGCTATTTTAATATAATTTCACATTAAATATTTTAGGAAGCATTGAATTAGAATTTTAAAAAAGCTCTTTTCTTCTTTGTATGAATTTAAAAGTCATGTGCCATCATTTGTGACTTTAGTAGTTTAAACTATTTGATGAGTGAGGAATCAATGATACTAGCTAGCACTGTGATGGTAAGGAAGGGGATTAGAAATAGGAATGGTAATGCTGATTGACTTCTTGGTGTTAATGTATATAAAGAAAAAAGTCATAAAAAAGATAAATGAGAAAAAAATCAGGATATTGATCTCATAGGCCCTTTTTTTCATTTTTAGACTACCCTGTAAAATATCAAAATAGGGGTGCTGTGTTCTCTCCTAACCGTGTCTCTTATCAGTAAAATGACAATATCTGAGTGTTATTGTGTGTGCTAGTCATGATAGTAACTTATAACAGATAGCCAGACGTAATAGAGGAAGTGACTGAATCAACCAAGAAATTGTTAGATGGTTCAAGGCAATATGAAATAATACTGACCCAGTGTACATTAAAGAGTAGCCACAAGGTGGGTATGACGTACAAAGAGTTTATTGGAAGAGAACCCTGACAAAATTTCCTTAGACATTCATGGATAAGCAAAACTGATTCTAATTCCTAGGATTTTTTAGTATGGAATCTTTTAGAAATTGAGAAATCCTGTTATGGCCATCAATCTCTGCCAGAGCAGGCCAGAGCCAGTGACCACAATAGGAACAGGCCTCAGTCAGGGACATCCACAGAAGCAGGTCTGAGCCAACAACCTCTGTGAGACCAGGCCTGAGGTAGAAACCTCTGCCAGAGTAGGTCCAACTCAACAAACTCCACCTGAACAGGTCTGAGCCAGCCACCTCCTCCAGAGCAGGCCCAAGCTCACCACCTCCATGGGACCAGGCCCAGGCCAGAGATCCCCTGAGGGAGCAAGTCCCAGCCAGGGACATCCATGAAAACAGGCCCACGCTAGCAAGCCTGAGTCAGCAAACTCCTCTGGCACAGGCTCTAGGGAATAATCTCCACCAGGGCAGGCCCGAGCCAGCAGCCTTTGCTGGAGCAAGCCCAAGCCAGTAACTTCTGTGGGAGCAGACCTAAGCCAGCAATCTCTTCCCGAGCAAGTCCAAGCCAGTGACCTCCACAGGAGTAGGCCCAAGCCAACTACCTCCATAGGATTAGGCCAAGCCAGCAACCTCCATGGAAACAGACCCAAGCAAGTGACCTTCATGGGAGCAGGCCTAAACAAACTCAAGGATTGCAGAGCAACCTCTGGGAGCACCAAGCAAACTCCAGAAACTCCAAGTGACCTCGGGCTTGACTGGAACCATGGTCTTGACTCCAGCACAAGGAACAACCATATGAGTTTTGGATCCAATGGCACCTGGAAGAGGGATCACCAGAGTCAAAACTATACCAATCAGAGAAAAATATGGGTAGACAAGGTAATAACACATTCAACACCACAGAGACCAATATGACACCAACAAAATCTAGTTGCTCTGAAACAGAAAGAATTGAACACCTCAATACAGATGAAGCAAAAGGAAATTACCTTAAAAAAACAACTTTAGGAAAATGTTTGAAACCTTTAAAGAAAAAATGAAAAATTATCTCAAAGAAATAAAGAAAAAGACAAGCAAAAAAATGAAAGAAATCAACAAATTTCTTTTTTTTTTTTCTTTTTTGGTTTTTCGAGACAGGGTTTCTCTGTGGTTTTGGAGCCTGTCCTGGAACTAGCTCTTGTAGACCAGGCTGGTCTCAAACTCACAGAGATCCGCCTGCCTCTGCCTCCCAAGTGCTGGGATTAAAGGCGTGCGGAAAAACAAACAGGTGAAAGAAATAATTCACAATTTGAAAACCGAACTAGAGACAATAAAGAAAACACAAACCAAGGGAATTCTGAAAACAGAAAATATGGAAAACCGATCAGGAACCACAAGGATAAACAGCAGAATACAGAAAATGGAAGAGAGAATCTTAAGTGTTGAAAATACGATAGAAGAATTAGACTCATCAGTCATAGAAAACAGTAAATCCAACAAAAGCTTAACACAAAATATTTAGGAAATATGGGACATTGTGAAAAGACCAAACGTAAGAATAATAAACATAGAAGAAGCCCATCTCAAAATCACAGAAAATATATTCAACAAAATCATAGAAGAAAACATTCCCAACCTAATGAAACATATGCCTATGAAGAAACAAGAATCTTGCAGAATACAGAATAGACTAGAACAAAAAAAGTCCCCTCACCACATAAAAATCTAAACACTAAATATACAGATTGAAGAAAGAATACTAAGAGCTGCAAAGGAAAAAGGCCAAGTAACATACAAAGACAGACCTATCAGAATTACACCTGACTTCTCAATGTAGACAATGAAAGCCAGGTCCTTGTCAGGCATTACACAGACGTTAGGAGACCATGGATGCCAGCCCAGACTACTATACCCAGCAAAACTTTCAATCACTATAGATGGCCAAAATGATATTCCATGACAGAACCAGACTTAAACAATTCCTAGCTACAAACCCAGCCCTACACAAACTACTAAAAGGAAAACTCCAATCCAAGGAAGATAGTTACATCCACAAAAACATAGATATTAGATGATCTAATAGCAGCAAATCCCAAAAAAGAGAAAAATACACACAATAACATTAAGATATGGGATTGCCCCGTATATGCTGTGAATACCATTAGTTAATAAAGACTCTGTCTTAGACCTGTGATAGGGTAGAGTAGAGCTGAACAGGGAAAACTAAACTGAATGTTGGGAGAAAAGAGGCGGAGTAAAGGAGAAGCTATGGAGCCACCACTGAAGACAGACATGCCAGAACCTTGCTGGTAGGCCACGAGCCCCATTGTAAAATATAACATAATGGAAATGGGTAAAATTACAAGGTAAAAGCTAGCCAATAAGAACCTAGAGTTAAATGGCCAAGCAGTGATTTAATTAATATAGCTTCTGTCTGGTTATTTCTGAGCTGTGCAGCCAGCAAACAATCAAGTGGCTTCCTACTAAACATTACCAACTATGAAACCTAAATAGCAGGAACAAGCAATCATTGGTCATTAATACCACTTAATATAAATGGACTCAACTCATGTATAAAAAGACACAGACTAACAGATTGGATATGAAAACAGAATTGATTCTTTTCTGTAACGGCGTAAGCGAATGCAGACAGATTGTCAAAATATAGACAGCTTTAATGGAGGAATAGACTTACAGAACCACCGTTCCCGCGGAGACCAGGAAAGCAGAAGCGAGCGCTAGGAGCACGCTTGCCAAATTTATAGGAAAACTTTAGCCTGAGGCGAACACGCCCCCTAAGGGGTGGGACTTATCCCTACATCTCCCCCTTTTGTCTAAATAAGACAGAACTAAACCAAATACAACTATATACAATAATAACAAATAAATATAACAAACAATATTGAGAATCAAAAGTTTTGCTAAACATTCTATCTCAAGGAGTCTAAATAATGTAGAGAGTAACTACAATTATATAATCTTCAACTCCATCAAAGATCCGAGAAGGCAATAAATATTACTTAACAAACGATCCAAATGTGTAACAATTGACAAAGACAACTGACTACCTGAGCAATCACCCAAAGTCTCGTTTGCAATGTTGAGTCAACCAACTTTGGCTAAGGCCTAACATAACTGACATACCATTATTAAAGGCAAGGAACTTTTCAAAACTATCTTACCCTGTCTTGGCAGGATATGACAGTCCTGTTGTATCCATTGATGCACGCTCTGTATCTTTGTCAGTGGTTGAGGTATGGGCTTTTCTTAACCCAAAGGCCAGTTCTGCCAAGAAGACAAGCTCCCAGTGGAGTGTCTTTGGTGCTCAACGTTCTCTCGGGAATAGAGCGGTGTTGCCAGGAGCAATTGTGTCTCACTATCACGAAACTCTGAGTTATATTAAAGGCCATATTCTACAGCTCTCCAAAGAGGTTGAAGATTATCTATCTATACTGAGTATAATCTCTATATATCTAAAGAACCTGATTAGTCTAATTACAAATGACAAACTTAGATGACTATTAATCTATATAATTCTCAATATCTATCTAACTTAAAGACTAAAACAATAAACAACTGTGCAATATATGAAGACAATGATCTTCATCTGTAAACAATGTCATTACATATCAAATGTAAACAATGTTATTACATAAATAGTATCAGAGGTAGAAATGTACATTGTGATATGGTAGATGTATCAATACAATATAAGTATACTCTTATACAAAAATAGAGGTAGGAACACTCACATTCAATATTCAATATGTCAATATACAGGAAACAGTACCAATACAATTTTCTAAAAACAGTAACTCACAAATACCAATCATCCCATCAAACCAGTTAATCCCCCTTTTTTTTTTTTTTTAACATACCCCTAACTCCATAAAACATCTCCCCATCCCCTCAACCCCAAACCAACCACTAAAAGATGTCCCTAACCCTGAGGGCAAACTCTGTTGGGGGAGGGGACGCCGTCCTCTAAGATTGCTTCAAGCTGACATGGGGGCGATGTTCTCCTTAGGGGCTCCTGTGAAAGCAAATGATGGTAAAATTCCCAAATTAACCTTTGGCCTAAGAAAATTATAACTAGTCCCTGAGCGCTTTGAGAAGGTCCGGCCAGAGTGTCGTCAAAAAATGTGCACCATTCGAAATTGTCTTGTGCAGTTGGTACCAAAAAAAATTATTAGCACGTAGAAAAGAAAAAAAAAAAAAAAAAAATATATTCAATATATTCATGACGTCATAAAAACCAGGTTGAGTTGATGTTGTGGGGCCCCATCTTCATCCTGGAAACTTCAAAAATTACTGTAGGAAAATTTGTTGCTTGTTATGGGAAATTTAGACACTAACAACAAGGACATATACTGACATATAAAGAAAGACACAGATACGAGGAAAAGCAAAAACAAAAAACAAAAAACATATATACATAAATATATAAAAAATCAATACTTACGGTATGTATATAATGTTAGTTGATCCTTAGTAGGTCGTAACTATTATCCATCCATCAGTAATTAAATATTCAGGGTCCCTTAAAGTCTTTGAAGATCAATATTTTCCTGTGGAGATAAGAAAAGAACCCTGCCCCCAACCTATCTGTATTCCTTACCATCAGTATGCTCGCCAACCTTGTGAAAGAATTGTTATTTATCTTTTCCAAATGGCTTTTCTTCTTCATACCGAACCTTTATTAGTTTTGTCGGTATCCACAATTGTTCCTCACCTGTGGAGATAAGAGCAAAACCCCTTCCCCAACGCAGCACATCTCCTGGTTTCCATTGTGAGGTCAGCACATCCTTGAAATAAACTGGTTGATTTAGTTCAGTAGACTTTTCCATTATCCAATGTCTTTCTGCAGCCGTTGTCCCCTTCTCATTAGCGTTAAGAAAATTCAAGGTTAACAAAGCATTATGTAACCTATTTCTGGGGGTGTTTTCCACCCCTTTCTGTTTATTCAACATATCTTTTATAGTTCGATTTGATCTTTCTATGACTGCTTGACCTGTAGGATTGTATGGTATACCTGTAACATGCTTGATATTGTAATAGTCAAAAAACCGTTTCATTTTCCTAGAGGCATAAGCAGGACCATTGTCCGTCTTTATTTGTGTAGGTATACCCATGATAGCCATGACTTCTAATAAATGAGTGATTACTGAATCAGCTTTTTCTGAACTTAAAGCAGTTGCCCACTGAAAGCCTGAATAAGTGTCAATGGTGTGGTGAACATACTTCAATTTGCCAAATTCTGCAAAGTGGAACACATCCATCTGCCAGATTTCATTCCTATGGGTGCCCTTTGGATTAGCCCCTGCTGGCAGTGGCGTTTGGTTATAGAAAGAGCAAGTAGGGCATTTCTTTACAATCTCCTTAGCCTGTTGCCATGTAATAGAAAACTCTTTCTTCAAACCCTTGCTATTAACATGATGTTTTTTATGAAATTCAGAGGCTTGTAGCACACTACCAATCAATAACTGATCAATGTCTGCATTACCTTGTGCTAGAGGACCTGGCAGACCCGTATGGGATCGGATGTGTGTTATGTACATAGGGCAGAGCCTGTTCCTGATCAAATCTTGAACCTGGATAAACAATGAGGTTAGTTCTGTATCATCAGGTATAAATTCAGCAGTTTCAATATGTAAAATAACTCTTTCTGCGTATTGCGAATCAGTAACTATATTAATAGGTTCTCTAAAATCCCTTAGCACCATAAGAATGGCATATAATTCTGCCTTCTGGACAGAATCATAAGGACTTTGTTCCACCTTACCCAAGTCTTCCGATTTGTAACCTGCCTTCCCTGTTTTATTGGCATCAGTATAGAATGTACGGGCTCCAGTTATTGGAGCATCACGGACGATTCGAGGAAGGATCCATGAAGTTCTCTTTATGAAGTTAAGCCTCTTGCTTTTTGGATAATTGTTATTAATATCTCCCAAAAAACTAGCACAAGCTCTTTGCCATGGTTCATTATCTTCCCATAATTTCTTTAGTTCATCAGCAGTGAAAGGCACTATAATTTCTGCTGGGTCTATGCCTGCTAATTGACGAAGTCTCAGCTTTCCTTTTATAATTAACTCGGCGACTTTTTCCACATAAGTTTTCAGTTTTTTACTTGGTTTATGTGGTAAAAAGATCCATTCCAAGATAATATCATCTCTCTGCATTAAAATTCCTGTAGGAGAAATTTTGGATGGTAATATGACGAGAATACAATCGAGCTCTGGATTCACCCTGTCCACATGTGCCTGTTGTAATTTTTCCTCAATTATTGTCAGTTCCTTTTCTGCTTCAGCTGTTAATTCTCTGGGACTGTTTAAGTCTTTATCACCTTCCAAGGTTTTGTTCAAATGAATTATTAGATCAGGTGTTATCCCAACAGCTGGTCGTAGACTGGAAATGTCTCCTAACAGTCTTTGAAAGTCATTAAGAGTCCGTAGGCGATCTCTCCTAATTTGTGCCTTTTGTGTCTTAATTTTTTGCAAACCTATTTTATAACCTAAATAATTAACAGAATCTCCCTTCTGTATCTTCTCAGGAGCAATTTGCAATCCCCATTTAGGTAAAAGTATCTTTATTTCTTCAAACAGTCTGTTCAAGGTATCCATGTTTGAATCGGATAACAAGATGTCGTCCATGTAGTGGTATATTATAGATTTGGGAAATTTCTTGCGTATTATTTGCAATGGTTGGTTCACAAAATATTGGCACAAGGAGGGGCTATTTAACATACCCTGGGGGAGGACGGCCCAGTGGTACCTCTTGGAAGGTTGAGAATTGTTGTAAGTAGGCACCGTGAAGGCAAATTTTTCTCTATCTTCTTTTTGTAAAGGTATGGTGAAAAAACAATCCTTTAAATCAATAACTATAAGAGGCCATCCTTTTGGTAATAAAGAGGGCAAAGGGATTCCAGATTGCAGAGGACCCATAGGTTGAATAACCTTGTTGATAGCTCTGAGATCTGTCACCATTCTCCATTTACCTGATTTTTTCTTAACCACAAATACAGGAGAATTCCAAGGGCTGGTAGATTCTTCTATATGTCCAGCATCTAATTGCTCTTGTACCAGCTGTTCTAAAGCCTGTAACTTTTCCTCAGCTAGAGGCCATTGCTTTGTCCATATTGGTTTCTCAGTCAACCATTTTAGAGGCAAGGCTGTTGGTATCTCTGAAGGGGCTTCAATTACTTGTTCTTGTATGGCCCGAATGGCCGGTTTTCTCCGTTTGTAATATCTTTTAATATTATTCTCAGAAATATAGGCTCTAGAAGTAGCAGGAATGTTAATTTGGGTATTCCATTGTTGTAATAGGTCACGACCCCATAAATTCATTGCAATATTGGCTACATATGGCCTTAATTTTCCTATTTGTCCCTCAGGCCCTATACATTCAACCCATCTTGTGCTCTGTCTTACTCGAGATAGGGTTCCAATTCCCAGGAGCTGAACATTTACATTCTGAAGAGGCCAATACGGATGCCAAGATTCTGGGGTAATGATACTTACATCAGCACCTGTGTCCAGCAGGCCAGTAATAAAAATGCCATTTACACACACTCTCAGCTTAGGTCTTTGATCATTTATAGAAGTTTGCCAAAACACACGTAACTCATCTTTCTGCTCATTATCGTTTGTAACAGTAGGCATGAGGTTTCCTAATTGTCCTGACGAGGCACGTTCTCTGCAGAAACTGGAAATGACTGAACCATGTTTGCCATGGGGGCCTGTGAGGCCCCCCCTCTCACGTTTCCCGTCTGTATCAGGTTGCCTTGTCTATCTCTTGTAGACCTGCATTCATTCGTCCAATGTCTACCTTTTCCACATCTTCTACATAAACCTGAAGGCTGAGTCCTCCTATTTCTGTTATTTCTAGAAGATGCATTATTATTATTTCTGAAGATCCGTTGTTTACAATTCCTTTTCATATGACCCATTTTGCCACAATTAAAACATTTGGTATTCTGGTGTCTCCTTTTACCATTGGAAATTGCTTCTTCTACCCATGCTTCAGTGCCATAATCAAATGTATCAACATCCAGTGTATGCAAGACCCATTCTTCCAAGGGTGCTGATCTGAACCTTAAAGGCCCCAAAATCTTTTTGCATTCCACATTTGCATTTTCATAAGCCAAAGACTCAATCATTATACGTCTTGCGTCAGGGTCAGGTATCCCTATTTGCACAGCCTTAGTAAGTCTTTGTAAAAAATCACTAAAAGGTTCTCTCAGACCTTGTTTAATTGTGACAAATGATTCCATTCTCTGTCCTGGGTCTTGTACCCTGTCCCAAGCCCTTAAGGCTGCTGTAGTGCATATGGAGAGTGTGTTTTCGTCCAAATTAGCTTGTTCCTGAGGGTCAGAAAAGCGTCCTTCACCTAGAATTTTATCTAGGGAGATGTCACTTCCCTTCGCCTTTTCTTGCTGTTCTAAAAGTCTAGCCTCTTGCCTGAACAAGCATTTCCATTTTAAGTGCGGCCCACTCTCAAGGACTGCAGAGCTCAGCTGGAGCCAGTCCAATGGCGTAGCTCTGCTTGTGGATGCCCAAGACTTTAGCATCTCTTTAACAAAAGAGGAATGCATCCCGAAAGTCATGACAGCCTGTTTAATTTCTTTGAGATCATTCATACGGACATGCTCCCATGTATCTTCCTTAATGACCCTAGGGTTTCTGGAACCAATCACCTTCTCTGTTGTTATTACTGGAAAGGCAGGTAGAGCTGTAGGTAGAGATTTGTGGAAATTGTCCCGGAGGGATTTACCCACAGATGTAGTTAAAATTTGCCTTTCTACCGTTTGTTCTTCTTCATCAGAATTTAGAAATTCCTCAATCTTTTCAATTCTATTCACCATTGCCTTCTGCAATGTCTGTATCTCCTGTCCAGAATTATGTTCCAAAGCCTTCATTGAGGATTCTAAAGTATGAAGTTTGTCCATTAGAGATAAGTTCTCATCTTTGGACATAATTTTTATGGCATAAACCGTGCCTTCTTGTATTGACAATCTTTCTGCCAATCTGTCATAAGCTTTAGACAAAATCCGATAGTCACATTCAGCAGTTTTGATTCTCTCAGTTACTATTTCAGTTCCTACAGAAAGGGACTGAAGCTTACAACCCAAATCAGCTGTTCCCTCTTCCATAGTAATGAGTTTCTCCTTAATATCAGCCACTAATGTTTCAGTTCCTACAGAAAGGGACTGGAGCTTACGATCCAAATCAGCTGTTCCCTCTTCCATAGTAATGAATTTCTCCTTAATATCAGCCTGTAATGTTTCAGTTCCTACAGAAAGGGACTGGAGCTTACGATCCAAATCAGCTGTTCCCTCTTCCATAGTAATGAATTTCTCCTTAATATCAGTCTGTACCTTTTTTAAATTTTCCTCAGTTGATCGAGTCATGTTAAACAAAGATCTGTTCTCCTCCTGGAGAACTTCAAACTGATTCTTGAGAAGATTGTTGTCATTCTCAATTGTTTTTAAGCGTGCAACCTCTGCTCGTAAAGACTTTATCATATTTCTATTATCAAACCATATAGTGCCAAGGAAAACTACGAATCCCAGAAAGATCCATAGAGGTGGGGTGATAGACACCTCTTGTAAAATCTCCCACATGGTACAATTAAAAAAACTGTTAAATTCTTGAATGGTAACGTGTTCAGACATTTTAATTATAAAAGAAAATTTTTTCTCTTACCTGCAACGACTGGTTCCTGCCGGTGGTGGTCTCTGTGGTTTTGGAGCCTGTCTTGGAACTAGCTCTTGCAGACCAGGTTGGCCTCGAACTCACAGAGATCCGCTTGTCTCTGCCTCCCGAGTGCTGGGATTAAAGGCGTGTGCCACCACAGCCTGGCCACCTTGAACTCACAGAGATCCGCTTGCCTCTGCCTCCCGAGTGCTGGGATTAAAGGCGTGCGCCACCACAGCCTGGCCGCCTTGAACTCACAGAGATCCGCTTGCCTCTGCCTCCCGAGTGCTGGGATTAAATGCGTATGCCAGGACCACCTGGCCGGCCTTGAACTCACAGAGATTCGCCTGCCTCTCTGGATAT
Organism: Alexandromys fortis; assembly: GCF_014885135.2. Lineage (NCBI taxonomy): Eukaryota > Metazoa > Chordata > Mammalia > Rodentia > Cricetidae > Alexandromys > Alexandromys fortis. The sequence continues at coordinate 1,647,582 of NW_026068104.1, forward strand.
TATGGGCCTGAAGGCCGAGTGTATCTCGGACTCAGCCCTGGGGCCCCCCCGAGTCACAAACTAAGAAAATGACACCCGGGAGCGTGCTGTGTTAGCTAGCAGGCTACGCGCTTGAGTCGGGGGCAAAATAGCCCGACGTTGGACGTCAAAATGTAACGGCGTAAGCGAATGAAGACAGATTGTCAAAATATAGACAGCTTTAATGGAGGAATAGACTTACAGAACCACCGTTCCGCGGAGCCCTGGGAGCACGCTTGCCAAATTTATAGGAAAACTTTACCTGAGGCGAACACGCCCCCTAAGGGGTGGGACTTATCCCTACACTTTTGCTGCATATAAGAAAAACAACTCAACCTTAAAAACAGACATCACCTCAGAGTTAAAGGTTGGAAAAAAATTCCAATCAAATGGACCTAAGAAACAAGCTGGTGTAGCTATTATAATACCTAACAAAATAGACTTCAAACTAAAACCAAACAAAAGAAACAAAGAAGGACATTTCATATTAGACACAAAAACACTCTATCAGTGAAGAAATGTCAATAATGAACATCTATATCCAAAATACAAGGTTACCCTCATATGTAAAAGAAACACTACTAAATCTTAAATCACACATTAAACTCCACACGCTAATAGTGGGAGACTACAACACCCCACTCTCACCAAGCATGCCAGACAGAAACTTAACAGAGAAATAAGGGAACTAACAGATGTTATGATTCAAATGGAAGTAACAGACATCTATAGAACTTTCCATGCAAACACAAAAGATTATACTTTCTTCTTAGCACTTCATGGAACCTTCTCAAAAATTGACCACATACTAGGTAGCAAAGCACACCTCAACAGATACAAAAAGAAAATTGGGATAATGCTATGTATCTTATCGAATCACTGTGGCTTAAAACTAGAATTCAATAGCAACACTAATTTTAAAAAGTCTGCAAACACAGGAAATTAAACAATGCTTACATGAATCACCAGTAGGTTAAGGAAGAAATAAAGAGAGAAATTCAAAACTTCCTGTAATTGAATGAAAAGGATCACACAACATACCCAAATTCATGGGACACAATGAAAGTAGTGATAAGAGAAAAGTTCATAACATTAAATGGCTACATAAAGAAGCTGAAAAAATCCTGCACTAGGGAGCTAACAGAACACCTGAAAACTTTAGAACAAAAAGAAACATACTCACTCAGGAGGACTAGATGACAAAAAATTATCAAATTGAGAGCTTAAATCAACAAAACAAAAACAAGGAAAACAATATAAAGAATCAGTGAGGCCAGGAGTTGGTTCTTCAAGAAAATCAACAAAATACACAAATCTCTATCCCAACTAACCAAAAGGCAAAGAGAATGTGCAAATTAACAAAATCACAAATGAAAAGGGGGGCATAACAACTGACACAGAAGAAATCCAGAGAATCATTAGGTCATACTTTGAATACCTGTACTCCAAAAAATTGGAAAATTTAAAAGCAATGAACAATTTTTTGGATACATATCACTTGCCAAAATTAAATCAAGACCAGATCAGCAAATTAAATAGAGCTATAAGAAATAGAAACAGTCATCAAAAGTCTCCTAGCCCCACCCCACCCCCCAAAAAAAGCCCAGGACCAAATGATTTCAGCACAGAATTCTACAAGATTTTCAAAAGAAGAAGTAATACCAATACTCCTCATATTATTCCACACTTTAGGAACAGAAAGAACATGGCTTTTTATGAGGCTACAATTACCCCGATACCCAAACCACAAAAAGACATTATTTAGAAAGAGAATTACAAACTAATTTCACTCATGAACTTTTATGCAAAATCTATTCAAAATAGTACTTAAGGTTCTCCCTAGAACAGTAAGATAACAAAGGTATATCAAGGGGATACAAACCAGAAAAGAAGTCAAGCTGTCACTATTTGATGATGATATGACAGGTTATATAAGTGACCCTAAAAAATTGTACTAAGAAATGTTTACAACTCATAAACTCCTTCAGTAATGTAGCAGGATATAAGAATAACTCATAAAATTCAGTAGCCTTCCTTTATACAGATGACAAATGGTCTGAGAAGGAAATCAGAGAAATATCACCCTTCACAATAGCTACAAATAACATAAAATATCTTGGAATAACTAACTAAGCAAGTGAAAGATCTGTATGATAGGAACTTTAAGTCTTTGAAGAAATAAACTGAAGAAGACACCAGGAAATAGAAAGATCTCCTAAGCTCTTGGGTAGGTAGAATTAATACAGCAAAAAATAAATGGCAATCTTACGAAAAGCAATCTACAGATTCAATGTGATGCCCATCAAAATCCCAGAAAAATTCTTCACTGACCTAGAACGGATAATACTCAAATACAATGGAAAAGCAAAAAACCAAGGATAGCCAAAATAATTCTATACAATAATGGAACTTCTGGAGACATCACAATCCTTGACTTGAAATTCCACTACAGAGTTACAGTACTGAAAACAGCCTAATTTGGCATACAAACAGACAGGAGGACCAATGTAACCTAATAGAAGACCCAGATATCATTGAGCACACCTACAAACACCTGATTTTTGAGAAAGAAGCAAAACATATAAAATGGTAAAAATAAAGCATATTCAACAAATGGTAATGGCATAACTGGATATAAACATGTAGAAGAATGAAAATAGATCCATATCTATTTCCATGCACAAAATTCAAGTCCAAATGTATCAGAGACCTCAACATAAAACAAACCACACTGACCCTCATAGTAGAGAAAGTGGGAAATACACTTGAGCGCAATGGCACAGGAGGCCACTTCCTAAATATAACTCCAGTAGCACTGAGGGCAACAATTAACAAATGGAACCTCCTGAAACTGAGAAGCTTCTGTAAAGCAAAGGACATGGTCAACAAGACAAAACAGCAGTCTACAGAATGGGGAAAAGATCTTCACCAACCCCAACATCAGACAGAGGGCTGATCTCCAACATATACAAATAACTCAAGAAACTGGTCATTAAAATAACAAATAATCCAACAGAAAAATAGAGTATAGAACTAAACAGATAACTCTCAACAGATGAATCTGAAACGGCAGGAAGACAGGAAAGAAATGCTAAGCATCCTTAGCCATTAGAAAAATGCAAATCAAAACAACTCTGAGATTCCATCTTACGCCTGTAGGAATGGCCAAGATCAAAAACACTGTTAACAGCTTATGCTGGAGAAGATGTCAGGTAAAGGGAACACTTTTGCATTACTGGTGTGAGTGCAAACTTGGACACCCACTTTGGAAATCAGTATGAGGATTTCTTAGAAAATTAGTAAACAACCTACTCCAAGACCCAGAAATATAACTTTGGGGTATATACCCAAAGGATCCTCAATCATACAACAAGGACAGGTGCTCAACTACATTCAAGCAGCATTATTTGTCATTGCTGGAAGCTGGAAACAACGTAAATGCCCCTCGACTGAAGAATAGATAAAGAAGATGTGGTACATTTACACAATGGTAAATTTACACAGTGGTAAAAAATATTGGCATCTTGAAATTTGTAGGCAAATGGATGAGTCTCGATAACATCACATTCAGTGAGGTAACCCAGACCCAGAAAGACAAATATAATATATTCTCACTAATAAGTGACTTTTAGACATAAAGGAAAGAAAAACCAGCCTAAAATTCATAATCCCAGAGAACCTACATAACAAAGAAGACCCTAGGAGAGACACACATGGATTTAATCTACACAGGAAGTAGAAAAAGACAAGATCTCCTTAGTAAATTAGGAATGTGGGCATCATGGGAGAGTTTAGAAGGGAAACGGAAAGGGAAAAGAGGGAAGGGAGTGGAGAAAAATATATAGTATTCAATTAAAACAAGAAAAAAGAAAAAATCCTGTTATCATTGAAATATGGTGTATGTTCAACAAATTCCATGTGTTGACAATTTTATCCATGTCTAATGGTGCTACTAGACATGATAAGATGATGAGGGTGCTGACCACTTCAGGGGACTCATCCATCTATTAATTTATATCTGAATGAGCTATTGAGCTTGGTTCCTAATAGGAAGAAATTGTCATTGGGATACTGTGAACATGGTCTGTAAATGTATATACTCTCTCTCCCACTTCCTTAACTCTTTCCTCCCCCTCTACCTACTCCTCTACTGCCTCCTCCTCCTGCTCTTTCTCCTTTTCCTCTCCTCCTCCCCCTTCCCTTCCTTCTCTACCTCTTCCTCCTCCTCTTCTATTTCTTCCTCCTCCTCTCTTCTTGTCTTTCATGAGGACAGCAGTTTTGTTCTAATGAGACTTTCCAGCTAGTGTTTTGCGTTTAAGTGTGGCAATGTAATGGAGCCAGTTATCATGGAATGAAGCCGTAAGCAAAACAAACTGTTTCTCCTTTTAATTGATTCTCTCGAGTATCTGGTAACAGGAACTGAAAGCCAACATGTCCTCATAAATATGATTCTGTAGTCTGAAAATAAAGACTGATGAATAGTTTTAGAACAGGTTAGCCATTTTCCTGTAGCTAGGTGGTGTTTTACAGTCCTTTGTACCTTAGTAATGATGTTTTCCTTTATTCTACTTCATATTCATAGAAATTGGAGGGACAGTATTTGTTTAAATGCAGAAAACTATACAGAGAGACTTTTATAATAGATGTTTTGCATTTATCCTTGTGGAATTTCTACAAGACTTAGAGAAAGAATGTTCTAGAAAGACTACAGTACATTCAAGTACATGCATAATGTTGAACTTGATTGAACATTAGAAACAGCTAAAGATCTTTTAGAACACGAAAATATCAAATTTCAATTCCTGGATGTTCTCACTTAAGTGGTTCTAGGGTAGAGTTCAAGAATTTGCCTCCTTCATCACTCATAGCTGGTCTATGACCAACACCAGTGAAAGACTTGTCTTCATAGAATAGAAAACATACTGTCTTCTATGAAATAATTAGAAAAGATTCAAAATGTTGTTTTATTAATGGCTAATAAAATCCCATCTCCCATGCTAAAAGTAGAAAAGTGCCTTGTAGGAAGTTACTTACAACATTGGAAAGAACATGTGAAGTGGAAATAAAAGTTAAGAAAGCAAGTGCTTTAAAAAACTAACTTTACTTTGCCTAAAAAAAAGGTGAAGCTAAAGTGGACATGGAATCACACAGCTATCTAAATGGTTTTATTTATATCCACATGTTAGTGAGGCTGTCAAATTTAGTCAAAGAAGCTTCCTTTTAAGAAGATTTATTTATTTTTATTTTGTGTGCCTAAGTTTTGAATTCATGCATGTATGAGTGTGCAGTGCCCACAGATGCCAGAAGCAATCATTGGATCCTGGGGTATATGCAAGAGCAGCAAGTGCAGTGAACGACTGAACAATCTCACCAATTCCTAGAGACATTTCTTCTTGCAATGGGCAGTTAATGAGGAGGCTCATAGATGGGCAAAATGCTGAAAATAAGTGACCATTAAATGATCTGTCCTAAACAGAACATCTGCACCAACCTCTCAAAATCAAGTGCTTACTATGGAAGAGGACATGAAAATATTGGAAAAAAAAACAAGAATGAGCTGGAATATGGGAAGGAGAGCTGTGAACTCTTTCAGCTGGAGCTGATATGGTTGTTACACCCATGATGACAGAGCATTGTAGTTACCTACACATGACCTGCATAAGACTGAATTCCATAGTAGAGAGGGGAGGATCACATGAGACATCACACTTCCTTGAGTATCTAGGAAAGAAAGGAAATTGTAAGCACAAAGGGATAAGAGGCTAATAGGGGTATGATCCAAGTACATTATATATATTCGTATGTATATATAGGAAGTTGTAAAAATATTTTTAAAGGTAATACTCAAAGCTGAGTTATATTTTTCTAGAACCTTTCCTCTACTCTCCCTTTGAAGAAAACTGGATCATGAACTAATATTAACATTATTCTCGATGATTCTTATGCCCTGCCTCCTGCCTCTGTCTCATACCTTGATGTAGATATGAATAAGTTGCATTGGTATGGATTTTAAGGTCAATTTTGTTATATGTATATGCATATTTTTAATCTTGATTAAGGCATTGTGATTGTGTAGGTCATTTAAAAATGTAATGTATATAGGTTGTTAATGGATAATCATCTATAATAGTCAAGTTTTGTAGTCATGTTAGTTAGACTTTCTAGATGTGTATAGATTTCAGATAGACATTCTTAATATCTTTCAAAGACTACAAAATATGGCATTTAATGTTTTAATAACTTAGGGTTTTTCATGACAATGAGACACGTCTGCTGCTGGCAGCACCAGCTACTTCAAGAGGAAGATGGGCATCAAAGAAGCTCCTTATGGAGTTTGATAGCCATTTGAACATAAAACTGCTCTTTCCTGGACTGATGCATAAACTGGACACAAAGAACCCACAAAGAAAGGACTGCTGAACTTGCCTAAAGGTGAGATGGTCATTCAGGGTTCCTGATTTATGAAAGAGTCTGCGAGATATTCTGTAGGACATAGAAGAAAGTGACTGAACTGTCTTTGGAATTTTCTGCTTCATGGAAATGTCTGCTGGATACTATGGGCCTGTAAACCAAAGATGGATGCCCCAACGGTACAAAAGATCTTTGGGTGACTGTCCAGACAGCAGTATGTCTCTGTCATTTCTAGAGTTTGGAAGTTGCTTATTTCTTGTTTACTTAGGTAATATTATATCCTTCTGGAGTCTTTGATGGAGTTGAAGAATATAGTTATTGTTTTCTTTAGTTATGATAAAAGATAAAGTAGATATAAATATTGTAACTGTAATTCTTGCTTGAGAACTGCTTTGTTATATGTAATTTTATGATGTTAAAATAAAAGTATTTCTTTTTTTAAACAGAAAAAGGGAAAATGATGTAGGTGGGTCTTCTTTCTATGTGTTGCTTTCATTGGTTAATTAATAAGGAAACTGCTTGGCCTGATAGGTCAGAATATAGATGCGTGGAGTAGACAGGAAAGAATGCTGGGAAAAAGGAAATTGAGACAGACGCTATGATTCTGACGCAAGTTAGGATCTTTCATGGTAAGCCACCACCTTGTGGTGCTACACAGATTACTAAAAATGGGTTAAAGGAAGATGTGAGAATTAGCCAGTAAGAGGCTGAAACTAATGGGCCAGGCAGTGTTTAAATGAATACAGTTTTCGTGTAATTATTCCAGGGCTAAGCTAGCCATGTGGGATCCCGGTGGGAGGAAAAGCAGGCCTGCTCGCATCATCACTATAAACAGCAAAAAGCTGTGTTAAACTCTCAATCCCCTTCCTTTTTTGTGAACCACTGAGTTTTATTGGGGTTACTTATAGGAATATGAGTGAGGGACTCCTTACAAGAGCAGATAAGATTCAAAGAGAACCACACCACCAAAGCCCAGCCAACATGGAAGCCAAAGTTCAAAAGAGTTGGAAGATTGTATGGCATAGCCTGTAGCAGCTCAACAGGTAGGAACATATCCTTTCCAGGTGGCTCAGGTTGGTCTGATCCTCTTTCAGGCAGCTCTGCTGGTCTCTGCTTCCTCCAGGCCTCTCTGGGTTTTGTCTGAGATCTTTTTTTGCTGACTCTCAATGGTCTTTACCATTTATATGCTCTGGTGGAAGAGTTCTTGTGAATCTGATCTCTCTCCCTTTTTAAAAGCCCTCTCAGGTTTTTAAGTTAATTTAGTTACCACGTTGGGCGCCAAGTGATGGGGGTGGTTGACCTGTAGTTAGAATTAACCAGACCAGCTCAAAAACAACTAATATGATTTAATAATTGGAAAATGGAGAAACTCACACATCCGGGGTCCAACGAGCACCACGCGTAGCCAAGAGAGGCAAAACAAGGGGAGGGCACCTGGATTCCCAAGTACTTTGTTCCTTGTCCCAGGAGGCCACACCCTAGCCAAATATGATTGGCTGCACTTCCCCATCAATACCTTATTGTTTGATTTGTTCTTTAAGGGAGATAAACCAAATTGTTAATTCTATTTAAATGTATTCCTAAGAGTTCCCATTGGATTTATGTTCAAATCTTCTCTTTGCTTACAGAACTCTATGATAATATCTTGTTCAAGACTCCATTTTAACCTCTCATTTCTTCATTTTGTGCCTAGTTCCATGTAATTTACACCCCCCAGTTTGTTTCTGTTCCTCAAAATTTTAAATTAATTCACCTTAGATGGTCTCTGAATTTGTGCTTGAATTTGACATTATTTTATCATCCTTCTGCCTGCCTCACAGTCTCCTTCTCATCTTAAATTTCAGGTCAAATGGCATTACCTCAAATAAATCATACTTTATTATACTATTTACATTCTTAATCATCATACTCCCTATATACCTTACCTATTACCTTGCTAAACAAATTTTCTTCATCTTGCTCATATTATCTAAGATTATATTTTCTCATTTATACGCTTTTTCATTAGAATGAAAACAAGGTGCTTGGGCATTAGCCTACTTTCACTTTTTGAAGTGAAGGAATTAACATACAATGTCAATATATTTGCCAAAAGGCAAATCCAATAGGCACTATCAAAGGTCTCTTCGAAATCTAGTCCCTTTATTTTATTCCATCCATCAAAAAGTCTCTGTTTATTTTTTTCTCAGAAAGAGACTTTCTTTTGCAGGATATAGTTATAGCTTATGTTTAGACATTTAGAAACAAGATACAGAATATACTTCTGAGAAGAATGATGTCTTGAAGTTTGTCAGTCTTGAGTCATATACCAAGTCAGCAATAATTTGGGATTGGAAATAATATAGGTGGCGGATGAGAGGGAGAATTCTAGAGAAAGTGTCCTTTGGGGGCAATGATGGGTATTGGTGGGGTGCCACAGTACAGATTCGAAATACTGGGTACTATGAGAAAGTAAAATGGAGACTATACATATAAATTCTCAGCATCCCCATATTGGCTAGGAGCCAAAGCTGGGATGAAAGAACCCTATCTCTTGTTCTTTCCGTTTATAAGCAGTTTTCATTTTGCTCTAAAGTGTAACATTTGCTCTCTTTTCAAAAAAATGTCCTTTCAAATTTCTGGGACTTATTTGTCATTTTCTTACATGCTACAGCTCGTTGTGTCTGTTGTTGTATTGTCCTATTGGCATAACATAATCTTCTGTGACAGATGCAAGCATGGCATCTTAGTGACTTGAAAATGGGAGACGACAGAGAGACGGATTCTGAAGGAGTGTGATGTGCATGCCTTTGCCGATGGAATCTTAATGACCAGATGTGATTTCAAGCCCTCATTTGTGGGCTGAAACTTCTGTGACAAGATTTGGGCTTTTTGTGGGATAGTACATTTAGTCACACAGACTGTGAACCTGCTGTGTGCTGAAGGCACCAATGGGACCTGTGAGCCAAGATCTCAGGCTGTTTACTCAAATACTAGTAATAGTAGTTAATATTTACACAGCGCTTCCTCTGTGCTAGGTACCATTTCTAAGCATTCCACATATGCTAGCTTAGTTCATCTTCACAATGTTGTGAGGCAGGCAAAGCTAGTGGCATAGAGGGGAAAAAAAGCTAAGATAAAGCAGGTGGGTAAGTGCCTTGTCTAAAGGCAATAATGAGTGGTAGGGGACATATGGAACCTCAAGTCTGCCTGCCAAGCCTGGGCTCATAGTCATGACTTATTCTATAATATTTGTTAGTATTGGCTATTACTGAGTTACAGTAATAGCAAGAATATAAATAGAGTGGTGGGGATGGTGCATGCCTTAAATCCCAGCACTCAAGAGACAGAGGCAGGAGGATCTCTGTCCGTTTGAAGCCAGCCCGGACTATAAAGTAAGTTCTAAGACAGCCAGAACTGTTGCACAGAAATACCCTGTCTCCCAAATCCAAACAGCAGCAACACACCACCACCACCACCACCACCAACAACAACAACAACAATAAATGCAATAATCGCCATTGTCCTAGTTTATGACCCCTGCTAAGTACATTGCATCTGTTATCTCCTTTAACCATCACAAGAGTTCTTTGAAATGAATTCTTTAGAATTATGTCTTACAGATGGGAACTATGAAGCCAAGAGCATGGAAACCTTGTCACCAAGGCATTGTAGCTAGGAAGTAGCATGGCCAGGACTTGAGAACTCAGGTTCCTCCAAATATAGTTCCCCATAAAACTTGAAATGATCTTATGGGGGTAAGATGTAAAGATTTTCTTTACCTTGCATTGAAACTTTGTAAAGTGGCAGAGTCATCAAGTCCCTCTCATGTTATTTTGTAGGCATCGAGACTGAGAACATAAATACATGGGGCACCGCATTCTACCCATCTATGGGGTTAATCAACAATGACAGTTAGCCTCCTATTTGGGCCCCGTAGGAAGCACTCCTGGCCAAAGATAACTGAAGCAGGGTTTCATTTTTTCCTTTTTTTCCTTTACAGAGTCACAATTTGTCCTTCACTATCTTCCTACAAACATAATCTAACCTCCATGCTCTCCTTAACGGTTCCTTTGAATTGGTTCTGTTGCTGTAGGGGAAGTGGGAACCGGTGCTTTCTATTTAATCTCATCCCTGGTGCGATTTTTAAACCTCTTGGTCAAAATTCAAGGCTCTAGCTGTGATCAGGGTTTAGTGTCCCACTCTTTTCCAAGGTTAAGGTCTGAGACAGTGATGAAGATAAGGCCAAACTCATTCACTCACAGAGGGATTATACCCTTCCTTTAATTGCACTGTCCTTTAACTAGCCAGTTTCAGGCAAGGCAGTGGGGACTTTCAATTTTCCGGTCCTAGTGCCATTCACAATGCAATTCAACTTACTCAGTGCCGCCTTTCCTGCTCCCACCTGCTGCTGTGCATTTGAGTTCCCTGCTACTGCTTTCCCTCTGTGAAGTGTGCAGTGAAATGAATTTGTTTGATTTCCTTCCCCCACAGCAGCCAGTGAACCTCTGTTGGTGCAGTGAGACACGGCAAAGGTAAGGCATCCCAGCCACTTACCTGCCTGCTGGAAACTGGCCTCTGCAAATTCTTTTGACCCCTACCTCAGGTCACCCAAATGACCAAGGTAATTTCTGCGGAAGGCTTATTAAAGTTAGAGACCAACCACCTTCCTAAGCCACAGTCTAAAATGATTGCCCAGTTTATCAGGAAGGGAACTTTGAGCAGCTGGAAACTTTTCTTTGCTTGTCTCCTATGTCTGTTTGAAATGACTTCCCTTAGCCACTAAGAAAACCGAATTTGGATGTCAGTGGACCTCTTAACCCACTAAGGATCAGCTTAGTTGGGCATGATGCTTCAGTTTTATGAAGTAGTAACAGTGCCTTCTTGCGTTCAGTTCAACATTAAGGTCGGAGACCCCAGAACCTTAAAAGAGACATCGAAACTACTTCATTACAGCATCTGCCCCAGCAGTGGTTACTCTCTGTGACCTGGAATACTGATGGCAGAAGAAAATGCATTGTGAGAAAGGCCATCCCATGAAGATGGGGAAGGGAGATGACAAGTCTACCCTTACAGGAAATGAACCATTGTCAGGCTGGAGAAACAACATTCTTCCCACTTAGAGTTTTGTCCTTGCACTCACGAGGACTGGTGAGAAGATAGAGTCCATCAGAGTAGGGCAGGGGCATGGGTGCTTTAACCTAGAAATCATTCAATATGGCACCAAAAGGAAAATCCGGCAAACATTTCTTGCCTGGCAGAAGTCAGTGGCACATGGAACAATTCCATTACATGAGTGATTAACAGATTGCTAAATGGCAACCTCCCTATGAAGAATGGCCATAGCATAGTGACAAGGTCTAGGCTATGACTATCAGAAAGGACTAGGAGTTAAAAACAGACTTAAAAAAAAAAACTGTTTATCTTTCTAGACTCCCTTGCTCACGCTTTTCCCCTTTGATGACATTTTGTGTTCACCTTACAGGAAAACAAAGGAGAAGCACCTTGTCTGGTAGTGTCAGGTCCCCTTTCAGAGCAGAACTCAAAGCTTATTCGCTCACTAGGAGCATATTTTCTCTCATTGCCTTGTCACTTCGCACATCTTTCTTGTAGCTTTGATTGTCTCTGTCTCCTTCATTGTTCTTGTTAGCAGTTGATTTCTGTTCCTGTGTCGTTCGTGACTTGAGGTCACCTGTATGTGTCTTAGTGTGGACAAGCTTGTCTTATTTGTTCTCATCACTGACTTCTGTCTCTTTGTCTCATTATTTTAAAATCACTTTTTTTTGGGGACCACACAATGCATTGAATTTTAATGTTGTATTAGCAATTTTTTCATAGGTCTCAGTAGAATTCCAAGGGTACATAATAAAACTTATTGCTTGAATAATAGTACTATGTAGTTCACCAAGCTATGGTGATTCAGGTTTTTTATTATTTTTTATTTTTATTTTTTTGTTGAAAAAATTTCTGCCTCCTCCCCACCTCCCATTTCCCTCCCCCTTCTCCCACTCCTCTCCCCCTCCGCCCACTCCTCTCCCTCTCCCCCACTCCTCCCCCCTCTCCCCCTCCCCGCACTCCTTCCCCCTCCCCCCACTCCTGTTCTCCTCCCCCCACTCCATTCCCCCTCCCAATCAAGTCTGAAGAGCAGTCCTGATTCCCTGCCCTGTGGGAAGTCCAAGGTCCTCCCCCCTCCATCCAGGTCCAGGAAGGTGAGCATCCAAACAGGCTAGGCTCCCACAAAGCCAGTTCATGCAGTAGCATCGAAACCTAGTGTCGTTGTCCTTGGCTTCTCATCAGCCCTCATTGTCCGCCATATTCAGAGAGTCTGGTTTTATCCCATGCTTATTCAGTCCCAGTCCAGCTGGCCTTGTTGAGCTCCCAATAGATCAGCCCCACTGTCACAGTGGGTGGGTTCACCCCTCTCAGTCCTGACTACCTTGCTCACGTTCTCCCTCCTTCTGCTCCTCATTTGGACCTTGGGAGCTCAGTCTGGTGCTCCAGTGTGGGTCTCTGTCTCTATCTCCATCCATCGCCAGATGAAGGTTCTAAGGTGATATGCAAGATATTCATCAGTATGGCTATAGGATAGGGTCATTTCAGGTTCCCTCTCCTCAGCTGCTCAAGGAACTAACTGGGGACATCTCCCTGAACACCTGCGAGCCCCTCTAGAGTCAAGTCTCTTGCCAACCCTAAGATGGCTCCCTTAATTAGGATATATACGTCCCTGCTCCCATATCCACCCTTCCTTTATCCCAACCATCCCATTTCCCCATGCTCCCCCCATCCTCCCCTTATCACTTTTCTCACCCCATTTACCCTTACCTCCATCCCACCTCACCCCCAAGTTCCAAGTTTTTGCCCGGCAATCTTGTCTACTTCCCATATCCAGGTGGATGGCTATATGTTTTTCTTTGGGTTTACTTTCTTATTTAGCTTCTCTGGGATCACAAATTATAGGCTCAATGTACTTTATTTATGGCTAGAAACCAATTATGAGTGAGTACATCCCATGTTCATCTTTTTGGGTCTAGGTTACCTCACTCAGGATAGTGTTTTCTATTTCCATCCATTTGCATGCAAAATTTACGATGTCATTGAACTTTTATTTTCATATTTGTTGAAAATTGGGAAAGAGTACTGTCTTACTGCTTTATCTGATAGCTGTTGTGATTTAAGAACTTGCCATCCAATGTGAAGTCTGTAGAATTGATGACAGTTCATAGAAATCACCAAGGAACCCACTATAAATATAGTGATGGCCTCACTTTTACCCTAATGAATCACAATGTGCATTTCTGTAGGATCCCGGGGTGACTTGCTTGTAAGTCAATATTTTAGAAACACTATTTTTAGAGGATACCAGTTTTATGCCTAATGGTATATCTTTCATGATTATATAGTATACATTTGTAAAGTGAATATTTACCTTGAATTGAAATACTATTGTCTTACACTGTTTATCTTCTACTTATAAGCAATGTGACTGGCTGTTTTGCTTCCTCTTCTGCAAAAGAGAGAAGATTATACCTGCTTTCCATGTATATAAATTTGGAAAATGTTAGATGTACCATGAATACTCACTTTCTTTCTTACTCTTGGTTTTCTCAGTTATGATGCAAAGAAATTTATTTGTCTTTTACCAGTTTAGAAAACTGTCTCAAACATTCAATAAATGTTTCAAAACATAACAAAAACAAAAGAAAAACAAAATCAATGAATGTAACACCCATAATAGGCTTTACAATCTAATTTTTGAATATCTACAAAATATATATATATATAAATATGTAAATTCATAGGTTATAAAAAGATAAATGCAGAAGCAAAGCTTTGTCATAACCTTCTCACTTATAATTATGACAGTTATACTACATGTCATTACATTGATTTGAATGAGCTTTTAGGTTTTGGCAAAAGTCAGTGGATCCAGTATAGTAAATAATAATGCCATAGTCTCAGAAGCCCAGTCTTACCATTGGTGATAGAAAATTGAAGAGGCAGCTCCTGGGGAGAATAGCAGGAAATAGCAATCAAAGCTTCTAGCAGCTGGCAATAATAATAAAAAATCTCTTGAGGTATTTATCTATAATTAGCATCAGCTCAGAATTCCCTATCCACCTTCCTCTATCACCAAGGCAACATAGACAGGGTAGAGATTGGACTTTTACTCTTTATCCTTGCAAACATGATCTCCTTACATAACATTAAATTGTTAGCTGATAAATATGGTTATGAATTTTCAGAAATGAAGGCACCTTGTTCATTTATTATTTTGTGTGTGCAAGTGCATGGATGTGCATTGCTACAGCATACACATGGAGGTCAGAAGATAGCTTGTGAGAATCAGTTCTTTTCTACCATGTTGGTCCAGGAATTGAACTTGGGTTGTCAGGCCTGGCAGCAAGCACCCTTACCCGCAGATTCATTTAATTGTACCTGGTGACAAATTTTTATGCTTGGTAGTTAAGTATATGCCAAACATGAATTTACTTTCTTCACATGAAGCTACTTTTACTGATCTTCAGAATATACTTCTCAAAGAGAAAAGTATTAGTGCCATCTTTGTTTTAAAAAATAGATGTGTGTACATGAATATATGCATGTATACCATGTATGTACAAGAGCTCATGGAGGCCAGAAGAGGGTGTTGGATCTGCTGGAATAGGTGTTACAGGTAGTTGTGGGCTGCCTAATATGTATGCTGGAATCCAAATCTAAGAGTAACTCTCATTTTAATTACTAAGCTATCTCTCCAAGCTGATTATTAATTTATAGGTTTGACAGCTTAGACAAACTGAAAGTCTTCATCATACTCTACCTAACAGCTTCAGCATGGGTAGGTCTGGACTCAAAATCTGATCTTTTAATTGTCAGATCATATACCCATCAGATTTGTTTCTTAGAGCCTCACGTTCCCAGTTTTATTGTGTCTCTGTACTTCATTATTCTTCAGAGTTTCTGGGGCCTCTGTAAAAGATTGTTTTCTCATGTGCACTCTTGGTCAGAACTTTCTTTCTTACAGAGTGCATTTAGTGCAACTTATTTGATCTCTGTGCTCTCAGTGCCAATGCAGCTTTGTATGTGAGACAAATACTTGACTTACGAAATGTATTCTGCCCACTTGCACTGTGTGTGTAATAACTAGGTAAAGAAAAGAAAGTAAAGGATTTTAGTGCGGTGCCAGAAAATGTGAAAAAAAAAATCAATGCAATTTCCAAAAATAACAGCCTTTAAAATGAACATAATAGGGATGTGTACCAGTGGTGCACTTATTTCCTGGTTTTTTCCCAGTGGTCCCATTCAAAGTTGGAGATGCTTGAATCATAAAGCCTGAATCATATCCTCTCCAGGCCCCCAGGTGTCTCCTGATGGCCCTCCCCGTGTGGATTCTCCACACCAGTTTGTCTATTACTGGCTGTGGGCTGTGTGCCGAGCACTGTGTGCTACACTTTGTCTTTACCGCTGCACTGCAGGTGGCAAGATTAGAGCAGGGCATTAATCTCTCCCGGAGTAGTCTTTTATACATATTTAATGTGCTATGCGATGCTTTTGTCAGCTTCCTTTGGTTGTTCTGTCTGCCAAATTCGGACTACCATTGCGCAGGCTGCTTATTTTCCAGTAAGGTCAAGGATTGCTGTTTTTCCACTTAGTTTAGCTTCCCTTGGAATGAACTCATGCCACTTTCTTCTTTTGCTGAGTTTTCTGAGTTAAAACTCTATCATTAGTATTACTCATCTTTAAGAGATGTTTGGAGATGACTACATCAGAATTGTTCACAAAACGTATGTGTCATCTCAAACTTAAGGAATTGGAATCCCTAAAATACTAGGCTTTGAAATCTGCATTCTGATCACAATGACTTTAGAGAACCTTCCTTGCTTTAATTGTTTTCCTTCCTCCATTCCAGGCAGGCACTCGAGTCCTCTTTGATCTTATTGTTTCCTACTTCCAGAGCAGTTTAGTGTCTCCAGGAGATGCTTGAGAGGATCTTTTATGTGCCCAGGAGTTAACTGCTAGCCATTTAAGAGAAATACTCTGAAGCTATCAAGGTAATTAAAGCAAATGTATATCACCCATGCCCTGAGGAGTGCAAGAGCAGTTAAGAGGAAAATGTGTGGACAGTGCCTCCCTCTGCACAGGATGATGGCCCTATAAGTAGATTTGAATGCCAGCCTATAACCCATTCACTAACAGCATGCCCCTCATTTCGACCTCAGGTGCATGGGCTTATCAGTAGGGTGGTTTTCTACATCCCAGTTCATCAGGTCCATTGAACTGTGGAGACACTTGAACAACCAAAATAACCTTAAAAATACCTGGCCCTAAAGGCAGAGCTGGGAAAGGGAAATTTATTTCAGTTTCCAAGTGCACTGGGTAAAGGTTACTGGTGGTATAAAGTCATGGTAGAATCCTGGTAATTTTACAACGCACCTTGGCTTCCAAGGTCATGTGTGGAACATGCCTAACAAGATGTGGAAAAAAATAATCACATAAGAGACAAGTTTCAAGCTGTAGAGGTGCCCTGAAGACATTTAATGCAGTTTCATACACTTAAAAATCACTACTCACTTTCATTTGACATTACATGGCCTTGAAAATATTTAGTGGTAGATACGCCCAAGTGAAGTCCAAATATTGATGACATTACAGAACCCCAGATAAACAGCGGGCCCAAGGAATCACTTTATGTCCTGCAACCATATTATTTTTAGTTCAAACTGGAATAATTTTGAGAATGGCTGGGTGTACTATCAATCAAGCTGGGAAACAGATATAAGCAAAATTTATTTCCATGCCGTTTTACCTTTAATGTACATTATAGTCTCTTTTCTTATTACAGTCTGTATTTTTGGCTTTTGGGTACATAAAAACAAATTGATTTGTGGAGAAGATAAATAGCAAATTGGTATTCATTTTGTTTTTGTTGTTATTGTTCTGAATGATGAGGCAAGCTTTTTACCAAGTGTAAATTCTAGGAGTATGATGCCAGGTGACTATATGACCCATCCACCATGGCAACAGTCAGTGTTTTTAGCAGATAACAGCCAAGTGAAAGGTTATGCATATTACTCTATTTGAGACCATCTGCTGAGCAGTTTCATTACAAAGAATAAGCTTAGAATACATATGGGCCATTTAAGCTCAAGTTTGGCATCAGGGTTTGAGAAAACAGAAGCCAAATTGATCTCAGAGAGATGCCTTGTCCTTTATTTCTTTTGCTATGTTGTTCAAAAACACCTACTAGCATTATTACACTTGTTTTAATATGCATAAAAGCTCATTCACATATATATGCATCCATGTGAACACATGAACATTGTATAATAACTTATTGCCAAACTCGATGTGTATATAAACTTGATGTGTATATAATGATCTGGAGAAAAGTGAGTGTTGCCCAGTGTCAGCATTCCAACTTAAGGTAACATGTTCCTCCTCAACTCTGCTACAGTCAACCAGTTTCTTGCCAGAAGAACTGAAATTTGCAAGGTGAATTTTAGGGCGTTACCTGGTGTGAAGCATCTTTCTAATAAGATCGTCTATTATTCTCCATTGCTTTTCCCTGTATATTTGTTGTAGAGAAGATTATCAACTTCTGGTGGCCTCACTTGGCATGTCCTAATAAACAAATGAACCTGATAGAAGATATAAAAAGGATTGTTGCATGAGAATGCAAAATTAAAAGAGTCCAAGTAACATACTGTGAAACTTCTATGCCTTCTATGCTTTAGCGTCCATGGTCCCTTGTGGATGTCCAGGATGTCTTGAAGATTGCCCGAGATTTTGTTACTTTATGTGAAGGAAAATGTTCAGAAGGTGGTAGTGGGCTTTCAGGAGTGGATGTGCGAGGAGTATTTGAAATTGATTTCCTGTCTCCAGGGGATAGGCTGGCCAAGGACATAAACTGGGGTTTTGCAGATGTTGTATAACATCTAATTATCCCCCTCTCTTTCCCATGTTCTCTCCAGAGAATAGCTAAAGGTTTTTTAGGAGACTGGGTTATTGTATTTCCTTGCTCTTTTGTTTACAATCCCTGGTCCAGTCAGCGTTGTTGGTAGGCACTTGGAAATTTGAAAGCTATGCCACAGGACCACAATACCTTGGGGTGTGAAGACACAAAAAGGTCAGTTTAGCTGATTTTACTTCTGTGATGAGATGTCTTGCAACTGATAGCCCTACTAGGCTCAGATTTAACTTTGGGTTTGGAGCAGGACAAGTGTTTTGACATAAATTAATGCCAAGTGTTGCAGGGGAACACTTGGCTGCTTGTTCATTTCTGGGCCACCCACACCCTCGAAATAATCACATAGAAACTGTATTAATTAAATCACTGTTCCATTAGCTCTAGCTTCTTATTGGCTAACTCTTACATATTAATTTAACCTATTTCTATTAATCTATTAATTCTATTGTATCTACTAATTCTATTGTATCACCACGTGACTGTGGCTTACAGGCTAATGTTACGGCATCTGTCTCTCGCAGGGCTATATGGCTTCTCTCTGACTCTGCCCTTCTTTCTTCCAGCATGCAGCCTAGCTTTCTATGCCTAACTAAGTTCTGCCCTGATACTGGTCCAAAGCAGTTTTCTTTTTAAATCAATGGTAATCACAGTATACAGAGGGATTTCCCACATCAGCCAGGATCCCCTTATATCCTTGTAACTCTAGTTTTTAAATTATTGTGATGCTTCTCTTGCAGCTATCTCTCCCACAACTGGCTGAAGACGCCATATTTAGTGCCATACTATCTTGTCAGGAGTTTGGTCAGAGCAGCTTCTCCTTGTTTGTGTCTTTTTTCCACAACCACAATTGGAAGTTTGCTAACCCTTCTCTCTCCTCAAACTAGATTAAACAAGGGATGGATAAGCACTATTATGGACATATCTCAAAAACACTGTGACGTTAAAAGACTGCTACTCAATATTTTATTCTTCCAGCTAGAATTCATCTTCTTTTAGCCGCTTACAGAAAGTCCAATGGTATCCTAATACTGATGCCTTCTCTTACATTAGGTTGCTAGTTCCCAGAAGGAGGACTAATGGCATGGTTAACTCTGTTTCTAACCCTGACAATAACATCTTACACACAGAGGTTATATGGTTATAACCAGAGACAAAATGGCTATAGAAATGAAAATTTAAATATTATTTAAATCATCTATCAATTGGAAATCAGCATAAGCCTATCTATCATAATGATTTCACAACTAATATTCCATATATTCAATTATGACTTCAACCATTATTTTTTCTAGAAAATAAATATTAATTGACTACAAATACTAGGCATTTAAGAAATAGCAGGGATTTTAAATTATTTTTATTTGGGGAGCAGAAACACAGCTAAATATATATTACATTATATCCTTTGTCTAAATTGTTGTTTTGTACTGTTGATTGAGCTACTTCTCTACACCCATATAAGTGGTTATATGCCAAATGAGCAGAACTCCAAGAGTAAACTCATAATACTTTCCTCTGAATCTAACCCTTTCTAGAGCTTCCCTTATAAATCACCTTGAATATCTGCTCCTATCTTGAACAAATAGCACTAGTCAAGAGCTCATCTACCTACTGAATAAGGAACATATGTAATTAATGAATACTTTCTGAAGGTAGCTGAATTTGAGTTAGACCTTGAAGTGAGAATAAAAATGAAGAGAAACAATTATCTATAAATAGATATTAGTAAGAATCAAAATAGGTACAATTCATAAAAGTTGTTTACTAAATTTATTTTGAATAGGCATTAAAAAGCATCAATTCCTTATTTTTTAAAAAGGTTCTAAGATTGTTGTTTTTATCAACAACAATCTACTGTGGTACATTAGCTGAGTCTTCTTTCTTTTTTCTTTTTTCTTTTTCAAGACAGTGTTTCACTGTGTAACAGCCTTGACTGTCCTAGAACTAGCTCTGTAGACAAGACTGGCCTCAAATTCACAGAGATCCCCCTGCCTCTGCTTCCTTAGTGTTGGGATTAACGACGTGTGCCACCACTGCCTGGCAAATTAGCTGACTTTTAGTTTACCATCTTAGTGCTTTCCTCCATGGTCTTTCCTAACAATGGGCATGCCATTTCTATCTCATTTTGCTATTAAAGCCAGGCATATTCCATGTTTCATCTCTTTCCAGAATCCACTCTTGACTAATGCCACTAGACATCTATGCCCTACCTTATTCTGACCTCAGAGCTAAATCACTCTGCATTCTTCCATGCATTGTGTTAATAGTTTTCTTATCAGCTTAGTTTTTGATAGTAAAAGTTATAGGATGAAACAAAGTTTAACTTCTTTAAGTTTTGCTCACTGCTTTTTACAGTACCATATACGTACAGCACATCATTACACATAATTTAGTTGATTTGGCTAATGTAGCCAGATAAATTTAACACTTTAATCTAAGATACAATGGGGAGTTTTGGGTCTTGAGTAAATGTGCCATCATAAAATCTTCCATAATGAAAACTGAGAGTGAGAAGAAGGGGATGAGTGAAAGAAGCCAGTACTTGAATAGTTTAAGATTGATTTAGAACCTTTTTATAAAAGGAGACCTGGCAAGGTGAACTCATCCATCTTTGTTGTAATGATTTTCACAATTAGAGTTGTTAAATACAGAAAGTCATGCCAAGTTTGTAGAGGTGTGTGTGTGTGCGCGCGCGAGACAATGTGCAATCATTACTTTACACTGTAATTTCCTACATCATTAACCAAACACATCAGAGAGATATTATCTTCTTTACTATTTTGTTTGTTAACATTTTTGGAAAAGAAAGACATTCGTCTGTCCTTTCAGAACTTGGATATTCTTTTGAGAGATGGGTGAATATTTGTGAATGTGTGTTAAAGAGGTGGAAAAAAAACTGGATCAGAATTTCCAGTTCCTGTCAAGAAAAATATGGAGTAATCCTCTAGTTTTCTAATTTAGATCTCGAAGTCTGAATATCTTTAATATTCTTCTATCCCCGACTCAAAATATCCCTTTGAAGTAAGACATGATTGGAGAATGAAGGGCTTTGTGATACACAACTATTTAGGTTTCTGGGCATTTATATTTGCTGCAGGAAAATCTTCAAGTTCAAATCTTTTACATAAGCCTGATGGGGCAGGACAAACAGGATATACTTAGCTATTCTATTTTTCAAATTGTGAACTTTAATTTGAAAGACAGACTTTTCTGATTCTCAAAATTCCTTGAATAGAAAAAATGCACTGTAGGTTTATGCTTCCTCATGTATTAAATCACAGTGTGCCATAGGTTCCCTAAAGACCTCTAATTTCAGTTCAGGAAAGACTGAAAGTATCATATATTTTGTACTTTCAGGCAGAGAATAAAAACCAAAATGGTGAAGTTTCTAATGACCCCTATTAATGTTGAGTAATAGTGAGTGTGTCACTCTGATCTCCCAGTGATTAATATTATAATCTTGGGAAAGAAATGTTAGAAGTTTTATATATTTGAAACTTCCTTAGATTAAGGTCACTCTCAGGCTTGATTATCTCCTTTGTGTCAGACTCTGACCTAAGCATTTGAGTTGAGGCAGTTTCTTTGAATATTGTTGTTGGTATAAACATATAGAAGACTATATATAGGCTTGAAAGAACAAAGGGAAGGAAGACATTACAGTATATGCTAAGATCTGCAAGAATAACCCAGATGAAAGGGACTCTGTGCAACTGTGAACCTCCGGAGCTCAAAATCATCTCATTTGAAGAAAATGGGCATTTTCTCTTTAAATTCCATTCAGTTTTGTTCCAGGTCTGTTTTTAAGAACATTAGCTCTTGGGACCTTCTAGAGGATTAAGTGGGGGACAGGAAAAGAATTAATGGAACTTACAGTAGTAGATCATTTGTGGGTACAGAATGTATGTTCACAACTATTAGTAAATCAAGAATTGTATATGCCTGGGCTAGAGAGATGACATAAATGTTAAAGTGCCTCTTTCTTGGGTATGAAGTTCTGAGCTTGGATCCTTATCACCATGTAAAAATGTTAGACATGCAGATGACGAAGCCATCTAAAAGTTCAGTCATTGAGGTAGGAAAGGACCCATGAAAGTCCAGTCCTGGATTAGGAACTATTTTCAATTAGTGACTGATGAGGGAGCAGTAGCCAATTTTGAAGAGTGTAGAAGGAGCTGTGGGCTGCATTCCTGCCACCTGGCTCCCAGCCGCCTGGCTAGCTTATGCTCCGAAATAACAACACACAAACTGTATTCTTTTAAACACTGCCTGGCCCATTAGCTCTAGACTCTTACTGGCTAACTCTCATATCTTGCTTTAACGCATAGCTAATAATCTATGTAGCACCACAAGGTGGTGGCTTACCAGGAAGTTTCTAGCGTACATCCATCTTGGGCCAGAGCTTCATCCTGTCTGACCCAGAGAGGAGAGGCATAGCAATTGCCCCACTTCCTCCCAGCATTCTGTTCTGTCTACTCCACCCACCTAAGGGATGGCCTATCAAATGGGCCAAGGCAGTTTTTTATTAACCAATGAAATCATCACAAAAAAGAAGACCCTTCCACATCAGAAGAGCATCTGGACATTGGTAGGTATGTTGCCCAAGACCCAGTGGCTAACTCCATACCCACCTATATTTGGGCAGCACTAATTGGACTCACTTGGTTATTTATGTTAATAAGTAGGACATGTAAGTGAGGGGGAGATGTAGGACAAATATTGAAGTTGGGCAACAAGGAGAATATGTAGGATAAAAAGAGAGGTGGATATGACCAAGATATATTGTATGTATGTACAAAACATTTAAAGATTAAAAACTGTCTAATTGTTAAAAAGCCAGGCAAGGAAGTGTGTGCACCTTTAACCCTAGAACTGATACATTGGATGGTTAAGTGGATCTCTAAAGTCTATTGATCAGGTAGTCTAGTCAGACTGATGAGCTTTAGGTTAAGAGGCTCTGTCTCAAATGTCACAAATACATACTCACACCACAGTACACACACACACACACACAACAAGCACACAAAATTTGAAAGGTATACATGTCAAACATTTTGAAAACAACCTAATTATAATCTAAATTATAAAGATATTATTTTGTCCAGCCTTGCTGCCTAGAAAATGTGAGAGAGTCTATACAGCCTGTATTCATCATTTTGCAAAGAAGGATATTAATATTTACCTCATGTAACTTGTTCAGATTAATTTGGAATTGTTACTATCCTACTATCTATGTCTTCAAAATTGAAAAAGAATAACTATTATGAAAGCAGGACAGAGCATGTGGACTATGGATGGTGGGAAATTTTGTTTGAGGAAAAATTTTTTGTGTTGAGCCTTTAAGAATTTGTATAAGCCAAATGACATGGTAATTAACTCTGTTATCCAGCATACTTGAGGCCTGAAAACAGAACTCATAACTGGATTAGCTGCATAGTCATAAAACCTCATTTTTTTTCTGAGCACTTCTAAAGATGGACTGGCTCCAAACAGTTCTGGGTATGTTTATTAACGGATAATTTATACTGTTACAAAAATTGACAATGCCATCTTATTCACTACTTGCCATCATAATCTAGTTTTAACCCCATAGAAAGATAGTACTTTCCCTTAAAGTTACACACCTCTGTTATTCTTACTTTAGACAATAACATGTGAGCATATGTGACATGTGTCCCTTTAGCATGGTTTCATTTAATTGTTAAATCTCTCTCCAGCTCTTTCTTCTACTGATAACAAGACTATGGAGTCAGGTATTGATATGGCAGCCTGGTAGTTGACCATCACATGGAAAACAGCAGCCATGTAGACCTAGCATGCATTTTTTAATATGTGAAAAATAAATAAGCTGTTGTTGTCAGAAGCAAATTAGAGTTAGGCATGTTTACTGTCAGGTAGATCATTATACTTTATCGTAAGCATCAAAAAAATGCTGATTTTGCCCTGAATGATGTTCTGGATGAAGAGAGATGCTGCCTTTTGTATTTCTTTTAATCCTAACTGCAGCAGTAGTCTTGGCACGTGTGCTTCCAAAGGAGACGAGTTCATGCAGGGACATGGTGCAGAGACAAGTAGTTAAGGTTTATTTCAGCAGGGGAGAAAGCAAAAGGACAAAGTATATGTATCTTCCAGAATAGAGAGCAGACTGAGCTAAGAAATAAAAGCACCAGGCTGCCTCTGATATCTGGATTTGTCAGTTGTTTTGTACCCTGTCTCTTCCCTTTTTCCTCATCTGGGGACATCTGGAGTGGTCTCTTTCCTAGTATGGCAGTAGCTTTCTTAGATGCAATTCACCCCACAATTCAATTTGTTACAATCAGATGAAATAGTATGTATAAATTCTTTGTAGAATTGAAAATTTATTAAGATAGAGTTTAAGGATTTTTTAGGCATGGCCTTGGAGTTGGAGCTAGAGAGTACGGAAGACTTCATTGGGTCAGCCAGAGCCTACAAAGATCAACATTGATATTTTTCTCAAAGCCCCAGACTTTCTCTTATCTGGTCACTCCATCCCTTACTTAGCTACAAGCCATATTATAATTCTTGTGCTTTTTTTAAAATGTCAATTGGACATAAGCTAGAGTTGTTTTGGAAGAAAAACTTCAATTGAAATAATTTCTCTACCAGACTGGCATGTGAACAAATCTATGGGAACATTTTCTTGATTGATTCTTCATGTGGGCAGACACAGGTAACTGTGGGCTGTGCCACCTGAGAGGTGGGTAGTCTTGTAATCTTGAATATATATACATAGGCTCTGAACACCAGTTAGCAGAATTCTTTCATTAACACTGCATCAGCTCCTAAATCCATGCTTTTCCTTTGGGTTCATGTCTTGACTTCTTTTGATGATGGATTACAAGTGGTAAGGTGAAATAAAGCTTTTCCTCTCCAAGTTACTTTGTGTCATGGTATTTCATCATAGGAATAACAACCCTAACTGAGACATTTCTTCAGTATTCATAACTCTACCATTTTAATCATAACATTTATTTTAGCCTAACAATAAAAATAACTTTATCTAGAGAAACCTACATGTAATTTCTCTTTCTGTATGAACTATTTCATTCATTTAATCCTCTTATGACATAAATTGAAAAGGACTAATACAATGCCATTTTCTTGCTACATTAATTATATCCTAAATTTAAGAAAAATGTTTTCCCTACTGATCCACTTAAGCACAATTAATAAAAATTCAGGGTCAGAAATTTGGGTTCAACTGAAGATCCAAAAAGCAAAACAGTCAGCCACTGGCTCTTACCATGATTTCGGTCTGAAATGGCAATCCTATCTCCTGGAATCTCAGAATGAGACTGTGTCTGAGAGCTGTCTCACTCCATCTTATATTCCTCTCTAAGGCTGGTATCAAGGCGTGCACCACTGGGATTAAAGGCATACACCACTTGATTTCTGTGGCAACTAGGGTGGTTTCTGGGATTGAAGGTGTGTGTCATTATGGTTACAGGGATTAAAGCATATGTCATTGTTGCTACTGGAATTAAAGGTGAGTGTTACCTTAATCTGGTCTGTAGGCTGACTAGCGGCACTGTTTTACTCTCAGGTATTCAGGCAGGTTTTTTTTTTTTTTTTTTTTTTGACAGGCTTTCTCTGTAGCTTTGGAGCCTGTCCTGGAACTAGCTCTTGTAGACTAGACCAGGCTGACCTCAAACTCACATAGATCTGCCCGCCTCTTCCTCCCAAATGCTGGGATTAAAGGCATGTGCTACCACCATCTGGCTTTCAGGCAGTCTTTATTAGAATAAATTTGAAATGCCACTATAATCCATGAATTAAATTTTGAAGTGAATCAAAATGAAAATTTTTCTTGGCATGCATTTGTATCATGGTTAACACTTTATAGTATTTCCCAAGAAAAGCTTATTCAGGTTCATGTGACTATATTATAGCAAGTTGGTCATTGGATGAATTTTGGCACCCATAAAATCTGTAACACTGAAGGAGTGGTACCAGTAACATGGTAGGTACTAACCTTTGTGCCTAGTCCTCTAAAAAGGAACAAAATCATAATACTTTGTTAAAGTAAATTAACGGGCTCTAGAATTGGGTGAGGAAATTGAAGAACCAAAGATAAAACACAAACCTGAGAAAAATATCTTGAAATGGAAAAGACAACAACTTTCACTTTACATATCAGTGCTTCCTTCAGTTATAATAGCTCACTCATCACCAAGAAGAATCTGTTTCCAATGCAGTTTCTCTTTGGAGGCAAATAATGAATGAAATAAGTATACAACCCCACAATCTTACAGCTGTTCTCCAAAGACCTCATTCTGTCTCATACTATTCAACGTGTTGGTGTATTTTTCATACTTAGAATGTCTGGGAGAAGCTAAGAAATATTTGACAGTGACTCATTGGTATCACAGTAACATTTGTGAGATTTGGATATTGTGTACCACTGTGGAATTTCTCTTTTGGAGAAGGAAGAAAGGACATTCAAATTTTCATGCAACAATCCAGAAAGTCTTTCAGAGAAAAGAATGTGTGACTCTCAGCAGCTAACCTGGAACTGTAGGACTGGATGAAGAGGCACAACCTTGTGACTTTTTAAAAAAAGTTGTGGCATTTGTACGAAACATGACTGACTTTTAGTGTGATTCTCTGGGCAAAAATGGTAAAAAATTTGCAGTGGCCTGCATGAAACTA
Source organism: Alexandromys fortis (assembly GCF_014885135.2). Lineage (NCBI taxonomy): Eukaryota > Metazoa > Chordata > Mammalia > Rodentia > Cricetidae > Alexandromys > Alexandromys fortis. The sequence continues at coordinate 1,674,622 of NW_026068104.1, forward strand.
CAAGATTATAACATAGTATCTTAAACACAAACCTAAGAATTTTCTCCCAACAGGGAAAGAGAATAACATGGGCATGAGTAACAAGATAAAATGTTTAAGAACTTCCCAGGAATTTTACCTGGGAGAATTATTGTAAATATCTCTACTTAAAGCAATCCTTGATGACTTGAGCATGCTCAACAAATGTGCAAACACCAGGGTAAATCTACAGAATATCAAGACTCTGGGTATGAATACACAGCAAAAGGAACATTTCCCTAGTAAATGTTACTTAAGAAATGGGGATAAAGTCGCATAAAAGAATCTAAAAAATCATTTAAAATATGAGTAGAATGAGAGAGATTGCTGAGCAGTTAAGCAAGCATATTGCTCTTATACAGGACAAGAATTGGATTCCCAGCACCCACATCCTGTAGATCACACAACTAATTTCAAATTTAAGAGATCTTATTGAGGTTTTCTGACTGCTTCAGGTAGCAATTACATTAATGATCATGCCTGCCCACAGAAAACACACATATGCATAAATAATTAAAAATAAAATGTTTTTTCTTTTAAAAATGTTTAAGTTGGACATGGTAGCACACTCAAGAGACAGATAATGGCTTAAAAACTTCTTCAAAGAAGTCTGCAACAAAACAAATCATAATCAAGTGTTCAAAAGTCAGACAAAATAAATCATCAACAAAGCAAAAAATTATTCAAATATTAAACATTTCTTATAAGATTATTATGAATTTCTCTATAACAACTTTTTAAGCTAGAAGATACAGGGATATATGTGTTGAAAGAACAAAATGTTGAAAGAAAATAAGCATGCCAACCAAGAAATGAAGGCAAAATACTTTCCCAGACCCATCCATCCATCCATCCATCCATCCATCCATCCATCCATCCTTCCATACATATATGCATCCATCCTTTCATCAATAAAATCTAAGCACAATCTTCACCATTAGCCAAACTTTAAAAGAAGCATTAATATAAAAATGGTAAATAGTATATTAACTCATATAAATGTATAAAATTCATTCTACAGGTGAATACTTAAATACAAAATATTTTAACTGTGATACATAAATGACTATTTTCCTTTACTATTATTTAACTTTTAAAATTGATTTTATTGAGCTATACATTTTTCTCTGCTCCCTTCACATCCTCTCCCCTCTCCTTCTACCCTCTCCGTGGTCCCCGTATTCCCAATTTACTCAGGAGATTTTGTCTTTTTCTATTTCCCATGTTGATTAGATCCATGTATGTCTGTTTTAGGGTCCTCATTGTCTAGGTTCTCTGGGATTGTGAATTGTAGGTTAGTTTTCTTTGCTTTATGTCTGAAAGCCACTTATGAGTGAGTACAAATATTATTTGTCTTTCTGGATCTGAGTTACCTCACGCAATGTGATGTTTTCTGGATATATCTATTTGCCTGCAAATCTCAAGATGTCATTATTTTTTCTGCTGTGCAGTATTCCACTGTGTAAATGTATGACATTTTCCTTATCCATTTTTTGGTTGAGGGACATTTAGGTTGTTTACAGATTCTGGCTATGACAAACAATGTTGCTATAAACATAGTTGAGCACATGTCCTTGGGATACAATTGAGCACCATTTGGTATATACTCAAGAGTGGTATTGCTGGGTCTTGAGGAAGGTTGTTTCCTAATGTTCTTACAAATTGCCATCTGATATCCAAAGGGACTATACTAGTTTGCACTCCCACCAGCAATGCAGGAGTGTTCCCTTTACCCACATCCTCTCCAGCATAAGTTGTCATCAGTGTTTTTGATCTTGACCATTCTTACAGGTGTAAGATGGAATCTCAGAGTTGTTTTGATTTGCATTTCTCTAATGGCTAAGATGTTGAACATTTCCTTAAGTGATTTTTAATCATTTTATATTCTTTTGTTGAGAGCTATCTGTTTAGATCCATACCCCATCTTTTACTGGATTAATTGTTATTTTGATGACCAATTTCTTGAATTTTTTGTATATTTTGGAGATCAGCCTTCTGTCTGATGTGGGGATGGTGAAGATATTTTCTCATACTTTAGGCTGCTGATTTGTCTCATTGACCATTTTCTTTGCTTTACAGAAGCTTCTCAGTTTCAGGAGGTCCCATTTATTAATTGTTGCTCTCAGTGTCTGTGCTACTGAGGTTACATTTAGGAAGTGGTCTCCTGTGCCAATGCATTCAAGTGTACTTCCCATTTTCTCTTCTATGAGGTTCACTGTGATTGGTTTTATGTTGATGTCAGGTCATTTGGACCTGAGTTTTGTGCATGGTGATAGATATGGGTCTATTTTCATTCTTCTACATGTTGACATTCAGTTATGCCAGCACCATTTGTTAAATATGCTATTTTTTTCCATTTGATATTTTTTTGCTTCTTTGTCAAATATCAGGCTTTCGTAGGTGTGTGAATTAATATCTGGTTCTTCAATTTGGTTCTATTGGTCCTCCTGTCTGTTTTTATGCCAAGCCAAGGTGTTTTCAGTACTGTAGCTCTGTTTTAGAGTTTCAAGTTAGGGAATGTGATGCCTGCAGATGTTCCTTTATAGTACAAGATTGTTTGGGCTATCCTGGGTGTTTGTGCCCTTCCATATGAAGTTAAGTTCTGTTTTTTCGAGGTATGTGAAGAAGTTTGCTGGGCATTGCATTGAATTTTTAGATAGCTTTGGGTAAGATTGTCATTCATACTGTGTTAATTTGACCTACCCAAAAGCATGGGATTCCATTTCTTTGTCTCTTCAATTTTTTTCTTCAAAGACGTAAAGTTCTTGTCATACATGTCTTCCACTTGTTTAATTTGAGTTACTCCAAGATATTTTATGCTATTTTTAGTTATTGTGAAGGGTGATGTTTCTCTGATTTCTTTCTCAGCCTATTTATCGTCTGTGTAAAGGAGGGCTACTAATTTTTTTTGAGTTAATCTTATATCCTGCTACATCACTGAAAGTGTTTATGAGTTGTAGAAGTTCCTTGGGAGAATTATTGGGGTCACTTTTGTAAGCTATCATATCATCAAGCAAATAGTGAGAGTTTGACTTTTTCTTTTCCAATTTGTATTCCCTTGTGTTGTCTTATTGCTCTAGCAAGAACACCAAGAACTATATTGAATAGATATGGAGAGAGTGGACAACCTTGTCTTGTTTCTGGTTTCAGAAGGATTGCTGTGAGTTTCTCTCCATTTAGTTTGATGTTGTCTGTTGCCTTGCTGTATATTGCCTTTATTAGGTTTAGGTATGTTCCTTGTATCCCTGCTCTCTCCAAGACCTTTATCTTGAAGGAATGTTATATTTTGTCAAAGGGTTTTTCAGCATCTAATGAGATGATCATGTCGTTTTTATTTTTCAGTTTGCTTATGTGGTGTATTTCATTGACAGATTTTCATATGTTGAACCATCCCTGCATTTCTGGGATGAAGTCAATTTGATCTATTTTCCATTAATTTTATTTTTAAAATATTAATTGCACAAATTTGCAGCATGCATGTATACAGTGTACAATGACAAAATTATATTTTTTTATCTGAACACTTACATTGTAAATGATATATAAAATTACACTTATACTGTTCAGGGAAATATGCCAATACATGAACAGATCAGTTATAGCAGCTAACTTTTCTATGTATTTGTCATTTTTTTTTGCTTAGACCCTTTAAGTTTCTCTCCTTTCTATTTATAAAATTAACTTTTATGAACAAATGTCCTTATACTCTACTAAATTACTGGATAATTTATTTGTTACTAATCATGTTTGGAAAATTTTATGACATCCCTCTATATACTCTCCATATACACTTCTCACCTTCTAGGAACCTATGTTGTTTTCTAATACACTTTTACAATATTCACATTTAAGAAATAATATATAATATTAAACTTCTTGCATCTGACTAATTTTACCCACTATGTTGATCATCTTGTTTATATAATATACTTCAAATTTTATGATAGAATTCTTCATATGGCTGCATTATTATTGTTGTTTCATAGTTTCTTTTCCTATATATTTAGTCCTAAACTCCTAGATTTATTCCATATCTTAGCTAGTGTGAATGGCTTCTCTATGATATGCTGATATGGTTTACCTGGTCTATTTGTCCTTGCTACAGTTAAGCATGAATATCGTCTTAATTGGATCAAGAATCACTTCAGAATTTAGTTAAACCTACTTCTTTTTAAATTTTTTATTACTTTATTAATAATGCCATTCAAAATTTCCACTTCCTCCCCTCCTCCCACTTCCCTCCTGCTCTCCCACTCAGCCTCTGCTCCTCCCCATCCAGTCCTAGGAGAGGGCAGGGTACCCTGCCCTGTGGGAAGTCCAAGGCCCTCCCCACTCTATCCAGGCTTAGGAAGGTGTGCATCCAAATAGACTACGATCCCAAAAAGCCAGTACATGCAGTAAAGACAAATCCCAGTGCCTTTATCATGGGTTTCTCAGTCTGTCCCAATTTTCAGCCACATTCAGAGCGTCCAGTTTGATCCCATGTTCATTCAGTCCCAGTCCAGCTGGATTTGGGCAAGTTCCCATTAGATCAGGCACACTGTCTCAGTGGGTGGACCAACCCCTTGCCAAAGAAAAACATATATAGATCCTCCTGGAAATTGGAAGCAGACAAGATCGCCAGAACCTTTGTCCGGTGACAGATGAAGATAGAGACAGAGACCCACATTGGAGGAACGGACTGAGCTCACAAGGTCCAGTTGAAGAGCAGAAGGAGGGATAATATGAATGAGCAAGGAAGTCAGGACCACGAGGGGTTGGTAAACCCATTTCTTTATGTACTTTTGATGCTATGGTTACAGAGTTCTAAGAGTGCAGAGAAATTCTTTTAAGAAGTACCTCCTATAGTCTGGGTATCCAGGTGAGTTAGAAGGGAAAGAAGAGTCAACTAACACAGACATTGTCAATGTTTTCCTTGCTCATTGATGACAGCCATTCTCTTTTGTCTCACCCTCCCTTCAATGATAGACCAAATCTCTGAAGGCATGAGCCCAAAGGAGTCTTTCCTCTTTAAGTTATATCATCAGGCATTTTGTTACAATGATAAGGGAGCTCAAACCTACCTTTGAGAAAAATATGTGGATAGGTAAATAAAATTATAGTACATATTGCAAGTTGTAGTAGACTCTCCATATTGTTTTTCATGATAGTTATTCTAACTTATGTTCTTATGCCAACCAGATATGAATTATATTTGTTCTAATTGTTTAATTAGCTTCTGACTACAGATCAAAAATTACATCTACTGTGAATATTAAAATTTCATTTTCCATGTAATTATCTGTCAAATGTACGGTATAACAACTATTTATATAGCACCTACATTGTATTATTATAAATAATTTAGTATCATATTTGAGCATTGCACAGGTTTTAAGCAAATACTATAGCATTTTATATAAGGTTTTAAAACATTCATGCATTTTCACACACTTGTGAAATAAGGTACTACTATTAGTGATTCTCTGGTACCAAGGGATAACTCTAGTATAAAAGCTGACAGGCACAATATTAGAAATTCCATGAATGTAAACAATTATTAATGATGCACAATATTAAAATATGTGAAGTGTAATGTCAATAGTATAAAGTGTCTGTGAGAGGTTATAAACGTGTAAAGTATTTTTATATGTCTCATGGTAACTAAACATAAAAAAATCCTATAATGACAAAAGAGGGAAATATATCAAAGAATATTAAAATAAAAATTCAAGAAATATCAAAGGAAGAAAATAAAAAATATAGAAAGTGGACAGTAAATAATTCACATAAAATCAGTAGTAATTCTGTCACTATTAAACATTATTTTAAACATAAATGCTATAAAGATCTAGTTTGAATGAATAAATGATAAAGTACAACCAAAATATGTACTATCTATAGGAGAAGCAGTGTAAATTTAAGGATGCACATAAATTGGAAGAGAAGGAATGGAAAAATACAGATCATGCAAAGGATAGCTGAGTGATTATATTTAAATTAGATGAATATACTTTAAGTTAAAAAAAAGGTGCAAAGTCCAAAGGAGAACATTATTTGTGGATTCTCCATATTGTTTTCATAGTAACAACAGCAATTAACAATTTTTCAAGAGTTAATGATAAAATAACTATTATCCAGAAGTTGAAATATTATAAACATGTGCATATAGCATGATGGTATCTAAATATATAAGGAAATATTACTGTAATTGAAGGGTGAGATAGGTGGTTATGGAATCATATAGAAAATTTTAATACCCTACTTTCAATAATAAAAAAAGTATATATATAGGCAGAAGTCTGAAAAAGTTGCTTGGGGGATACTATGCCAACATAAAGACATGAATTTGATCCTCAGTGCTCACATAAAAGCTAGATATGACAATATACATCTGGAGAAACAGTTCTTCAGTTGGAGGGAGAAGACAGATCCCCGCAGCTCATAGGACAGCCAGTCTAACCAAAATGTAAATTCCAAGTTTATTTAGAGATGTTGTCTTAAATATAAGATAGAAAATAACATAAGTTCACACCTGATTTTGATCTCTGGTCTCCACTTATGCATACATACATAAAAGACCATCCATTCACACACGTGCATACCTATGTGTACTGCCCTTCACAAGAATAGATCTAGACAAAACTATTAATAAGAAGATGGCAGATTTGTACAACCCAACAGGAATGAAATGCATATTCTACTCTATTATACATAAAATATTCTTGAGAATAGATTATATACTGAGTGACAAATAAAATATTTATATTTTGGGATTAAAATATTATCAAATCATATTTTATGACAATGGTATGAAACTAGAAATATGTAAAGGAGGGAAACAAACATCCCTCCATTATATAGTATTTGACTTTTTTGTACCCCCTTAAAATATCTATTGAACTAAAGATAAATTGGATAAATACCTTGAGTCAAATTAATAAACAATATTTCAATATTGATGGGATAGAGAAAAAGCAGTTTAAACATAATTACTTATTATGTTAATTAATAATTATCTTTATGAAGAAACTAGAAAAAAGAGAACCATTATTCCAAAGTTAATATAACAAAGGAAATTAGTGGATATTCAAAAACAAATAAATGAAATAGAGACTAGAATGTCAATTACTAAAATCAATAAAATAAAAGCAGCCAATATAATTAAAACAATATTGAGATATGTACACATAGTTGAAAAAAAAAAACTGGACTAGGAAAAAGACAGAAATGCCTGAATTAACAAAAGCAGAAAAGAGGAAGGAACATATAGGATCATGTGTAAGGACAGTGAAAAAGATATGTAAACTGTACCACCACTAAAATGGATACATTTCTAGCCACATAAAACCTAACAAATACTAAATCAAGAACAACAACAACAAAGTTTGAACAAAAAAAAAATATGACCAAAAATGTCGAGAACAACAACAACAACAACAAAAAAAAAAGAAACAGAAATTAACATTTAGTTAGTAATCAACAACCCCTAACAAAATTTCTGAGGCCAGGTATTTTTACTATTGAATTAAACCAAGAAATCTTGGGTGTTAATTTTACTATGTTGCTCAAAATCTGTTTTCCATGCTTTGATAACCTCCACAATTTTCTCTAACTTAATGTTACTTTTTATTGAGATTTCAGAAGCCGAGAAAACTGTATGTTCTTTATGTTTTATTTTGTTTCCCTGAAGCAAGAGATTATATACCATCAGTCAAAGGCTTCCAACCAATTATTTGTATTGCACTTGGTTGTCTCTTGACTATATTGCTTCTGCGTACAAGTTATCAAAGTCTTGAATGAAGTATTATAGAGAATATATCATAATGGATAAAAAAAACTTTATGCAAATTGATTTAAATCTGTTCCAAATGCTTGGTCTGAGAGAACTCTTTCAAATTAATTTGGGACATCTTTATCTTGATACCTATGTCAGATTAAAATTGCAGACAAGTAAACTTCATGAAAATACCTTCAGAATTCTTCAGCAAATTAATGTCAAAAGCACAGTAAAAGGAGTACTCACCATGATTTATCTTAGCAGTGTTATGATAACTTGACAAATACCAACTGTCATGCCGTTTCTCTTGCTGTGAAGAGACACCATGACCATGACAACTCTTATAAAGAAAAACATTTAATTGGGTGGCTTGTAGATACAGATGCTTAGTCTATTATCATTACAAGTCTATTATCATTGCAGTGGGACATGGTAGCTTGCAGGCAAACATGGTGCTGGAGAAGGAGCTGAGTGAGAGTGGGGAAGGAGTTACATCATGATCCTGAAGGCAAAAGGAACTGGTCTGGGACACTGGGAATGGTTTGAGCATATATGAGACCTCAAAGTCCAGCCTCACAGTGACATAGCTGCTCTAACAAGATTGTACGTATTGCAACAAAAGAGCACCTAATGATGCCACTCCCTGTGAGAGTATGGGGGCCAATTACATTCAAACTAACCTATTCTACTCCTTGGCCACAATTAGCTTGTAACACTATCATAATGTAAAATGCATTTAGTCCAACTTCAAAAGTCCCCATACTCTGTAACAGTACCAAACTTGCTTAAAAGCTTATAATTCAAAGTCTTTTCTTAGATTCATGCAATCTCTTAACTGAAATCATCTATAAAATTAAGACCCAAACTCAGATCACATACTTCCAACATGTAATGGCACAGCGTAGACATTACCATTCCAGAATGTAGGGAAGGGGGAATAGTGAGAAAATACTGGACCAAAGCACGACAGAAAACCAGCTGGGCAAACTCCAAACTTTGCATCTGCATGTCCAGTGCCAAAACACTCTTCAAACCTTCAAATCCATTCAGCTTTGTTCACTGCAATGGACTTTTTTCTCTGGGATTAGTTCCACTCCCTGTTAGCAGCACTCTTTGGCAGGTATTCGACAACCCTGGCATCTTTAACATCTTGGAGTCTCCATGGCAATCCAGTCTTCATCTTCACAGCTTCACACAATGGTCTCTCTAGCCTTCCATTAGGGGACACCCCTGCTACATGCGTGGCCTTAGTCATGGAGAAAGATTCCATGACTCTTATCTTCTATTCTTGATTCTAAAGCCAGAACTATGTGGCTGAAGCCCCCAAGTTCTGCTGCTCTCTGAGGTTAGAACATGACCCCTTCATTTAATGGCATCTTCACCAGCGCTTTTGCGATGATTTCATTCACTGCCTAAGCTTTGCTCTCTTAGAAATTGCTCTGTAGACCAGGCTGGCCTCAAACTCAGAGATAAACCTGACGTTGTCTCTGTAGTCCCAGAATTGAAGTTGTGGACCACCCACACTCAGATCTGAGCTTTGGTTTAATGAATCCCTTTCCAGAAATTGGAAGGTTAACTGGGGCGGGATCTTGCCCAGAGGTCACTACACCCTTTATTCCATTTTTAATCTGTTTATTTCGTTAAACATAAGACTCAGTTCCATTCCACTTCCTGGTGCTCCTTTTCTCCTCAAATCATGTTTTCTTGCTCACTTCACTCCTTTTCATTTTAAGTCTTACAAGCATGAATACTAAAAATCACATGGCATAGTCTGTACTAGGTTGTTTTGAGATTTGCTCTTCCAATGAAGTTAATCCAAATCCTTCCGCTTTAGCCTCAGGCAGACTCTTCAGACAAGGACAAAAAGCAGTCACTTTCTTCATCAAAATATCACAAAGCTCTCTAGGCATCATGGTAAAATTCTTCTCATCTGAAATCTCTTGAGCCCACTGCTCCACAGTTCAAATCATTCTGAGCACTACTGTCCTCCATGTTCCTACAAGTATGGCCCAATAAGCTGTGCTAAAAGCATTCCACTGCGTTCTTAACCCAAAGTACCAACGTCCAAATTCATTCAAAAAAAAAAAAAAAACCATGGTCAGTCCTATGACAGCAATACCCCAGTCCCTGGTACCAACATCTGTCTTAGTTAGAGATTCTATTGGTGTGAAGAGACACCATGACTATGGCAACTCTTATATAAGAAAACGTTTAGTCAAGTGGCTTACAGTTTCAGAGATTTAGTCCATTATCATCACGGTGGGAAATGGCAACTTCCAGGCAGACATGGTGCTGGAGTAGGAACTGAAAGTGGAGAAGGAGCTACCACTTGACCCTGCAGGCAACAGGAAGTGTTCTGGGACCCTGGGCATTTCTTGACCATATATGGAACCTCAAAGTCCATACCCACAGTAATGCACTACCTCCAACAAGGCCATACCTACTGTAACAAAGCCAGATTGCTTAATAGTGCCATTCCCTATGAGCTTATGTGGGTCAATTACATTGAAACTACCACACCAGTCAATCAATATAGGATGCCACTAACAGAAAAAAGAGTAACAATCATGTAATCATCTCAATAGATTCAGAAAATATCATTTGACAAAATTCTACCATCATTAGAAAGGCAGTAGAAAAAGCCCACAGGGAAGGAATACATCTCTATAAAATAAAGGACACACTTGAGAAGTCATCAACTAATATCATACTCAGAACATTAAAAGGTGTTTGCTTAAGATAAAGCATATGGTTATTAAAGATTGTCACTCTGTCAGTTTGTGTTTAGCATAGAAGCCCTACCCAGAACAATTAGAAATGCAAAAAAATAAAAAGGAACAGAACTAGGAAAAATTACTTTGGATTATTTTTGTTTGCTGACATGATCTTATACATTGATGACAAATGTAACAAAAAAGACATCAGTAAAATTTGTTAGAATTGGTAAAGTCAGAGATAAAATAAGCTCTCAAAAATTTATTTTCTGTATAGTAGCACATGTAAAATAAAAATTTAAAGTCCAATTCACAATAGCTACCTTAATGATAAAAAGGGAATTGTCATCAGATGGATGTTTAGAGCATCCTTCACAGAAGAGGAGACTGAAAGAATTTAAGAGTTTACTGGGTGGTGAGTGCTTACACCATTAATACCAGTGCTAAGGAAGCAGAGGCAGAAAGGTCTCTGAGTTCAAGCCCATGTTCATCTACAAAACGAGTTTCAGGGCAGCTAAGGCTGCACAGAGAAACCCTATTTCAAAAAATAAAATTAAACAAAAACAAACAAACACATGAACCAAAAAACAACCAAACAAACAAACATACAAAAAAAACCCTCAAGAATAGAATTTTTGTGCTGGAAGATGAAAAGAAATGCTGTGAAAGGCCTTCTTCTGAATATGACTTTGCTTTTGCACAATGAACTCATCCATTGTGGTTCTGTACAAAGACTGCAAAAGACTGGACCCATCAACATTCTATCATGGTTGAAATATGATTTCATGAGGCTCACACACTTCCCTGAGACACTATAGATAATTAATTGTTGCTAGGAGAGAAGGAGTCACAGTCATTAGTGGAGTAGCCACTTGTTAGTTGCTCTTGTTTGTGTAAGTAACCTTCCACCCATGCTCATGCAACTAACCCTAAAAAATGTAGTAGTTCCCAACAAAGGCAAGAAAGTAAAAAGGGAACTATTGAGAATAAAAGGGGGTTCAATGGAAGGGGAGTGGGTAAGAGAATAATGATAGGGATATGATAAAAAATAAATTAAAAGAGCTGGGCAGTGGTGGTGCACACCTTTAATCCCAGCACTCAGGAGGCAGAGACAGGTGGATTGCTGTGAATCTGTGGCTAACCTGGTCTACAGAGTGAGTTCTAGAACAACCAAAGCTATACAGAGAAACCCTGTCTTGAAAACATCAACAAAACTCTCCAAAAATAAAAGTATGAAATTATAAAAAAATAAATTTATAAAATGAATAATCAAAGAAGATGCCAATCTTAAATATTAAAAACTATAATACATGAATATAATAAATAATAAGAACATATAAATGTAATCTAACTAAGGCTCATAGATTAGAAAAAATCTTTTTTTAAATTTCTTTTGTTTATTTATTATGTATACAATATTGTGTCTGTGTGTATGCCTTCAGGCCAGAAGAGGGCACCAGACCACATTACAGATGGTTGTGAGCCACCATGTGGTTGCTGGGAATTGAACTCAGGACCTTTGGAAGAGCAGGCAATGCTCTTAACCTCTGAGCCATCTCTCCAGCCCTGGGGAAAAGAAATCTTAAAATATTTATAGCATATAAGGTCAATTCTTTCTATAAGAATCTCATTGTTTCTTTTGGTAGAAATGAAAACTATTTTAAATTAATGTGGAATCACAGATAATACAAAATAATGTGACCTTTTGTTTTTAGAGTACTTCAATGTGGCACTTTATTACATATAAAAGTGATCAACTAAAATTGTAGTTAAAACATTAGCTCTGAAATTTTATAAAGTATTGAGGTTTGTAAGAGTTAAAGTTACCACTAAAACAACTATAAAAATTAAAATTTCCATTAGATTCAATATTGAATTTATCCAAGCAGCAATATTTAAACATTTTTAAAGATAATGGATTAACTAAAATCCATGTATTTGTAACAAAATTAAGTTTTTGAGAATTTCTTGAATGACTACTGTAGCTATATCTATTCTATCTGTGCTTCTCCATCTCCTTCTGTATCCACCTAGCCCTTCTAAAATTTATGACCTTTTCTTCTGTAGTTATTACTGTCTCATGTATATACGTGTATATGTTTCCTGAGCCTTAAGTGTAGGAATTATGTTGTATCAGTGGGGACAGGCACCTCATGATTAGTTGATTTTGCATTTTGACCAGTTGTAGCTTTCTGCAATGGTATTCATCTGCCACAAAAAGGAGTTGGTTTGATGAGAAATGAACTTACATTGATCTGTGAGTATGAATATTTAGAATATAGTTAGAGAGTATATTGGTTAAGGAAAATGGAAGTAGTTGGTTCTCCTCTAGAGTCCGTGACTTCAGAAGCAGCAGATATCATTATGGTACCAAGCATAGATACCCTCCTATAGAATGAGCCCTAAGTCAAAATACACAGCTGTTTGTTGCCTCCAAGGTATAAGTGCCACTACAATACTTATACTGGAATATATTTCCATTCCTGTCATTGATCTGGTTTGTAGATATTAGAAAAGGCTAGGACTACTAATTTCTTTCTTGGTTGCATAAAATCTTTTGATACTATGAGAGGTGGTCCTTAGGACTGAGACTTTTAAGTCAGTTTCAGATTCATGTCTCCATATCCTATATCTGAAGTGTGAAGTATCTTTAGCAATAGGAGTATTGTGAGGCAACCATGGGTAATGGCAATAGCCTATATTGTTATGTAAGTTTCTTAGACTCCCCTGATCAAAAACTTGAAGGGAAATTTCTCCATGTCTGGTACTATGATTTTCAAACAGAAAAAAAACAAACAAACAAAAAAAAAAAACAGTACTGTAGGGAATAAGCTCCTGGTTGCAAAATATAGTACAAAGTATCATAGTTAAATAATATGGTATTAACTTCAAAACTTGGCACATCACCTACAAGAACAGAATGGAGAAACATGAAACAAATCCAAGCATATGTGATCAACTTATTTTTAGTAAAAGCACCAAGAACACACAGTAGGTAAGGGATAGTCTTTGCAAAGTCCTGGGGACACTGCATATCCAGTTTCTAAAAGGAAAAATATGCTTTGGACTTTTACCTTACATCACACGAAAAATGAACTAATAATCATTTTTAAGATTTAGATGTGAAGTCTGAAAATGGAACAATCTCAGAGGAAAATGTAGATAAAATTTCTCTGTAAACTTTTAGAAAATGTTTGTAGTTGAAATAGAACTATATAAGTTTCACCCTCCCTTTCCTCCCTTTAATCCCTCTCTGATACACCCCCAAACTCCTCCCATGATCCACCTTCACTCCCTAGTTGACATCAGAAAAACATTTTTCTGTATCATTCCACAGTAGGTTGACAATAGTTATCAATAATGAGTAATGCCTTTAAAAGGTAAAAGAAAAGATTTTTGTAAGAGTTCTCTATGTGTGAAGCAAATTTAATAAAATTTCGGAGACAGATATTGGGGTTCAACCTGAATTCCAGAAAAGCAAAGCAGCTAGCCATAGACTTTTACCTTGACCTCAGTCCGAAAATGGCAATCCTGCCTCCAAGAATTTCAGAATGAGATTGAGAGCTGTTTCCTTCCATTTAATAATCCTCTCTAGTTCTGAGATTAAGGGTGTGCACAACTACTGCCTGGTTTCTATGGCAAGCTAGTGTGTCTATTGGGATTAAAGATGTGTGTCATTGTGGCTACTGGAATTAAACGTGTGTGTCATTTCTGCCTGGTCTGCAAGGTTGGCCCGTGTGACTGTTTTACTCTTCTAATCCTCAGGCAAGCTTTATTTATCAAAATACAAATGAAATGCCACTATACATGTAAAATAAAACATGCTTAAGGAGATAGTTTTAGTCAAATTGAAACGTTATGCTACACATGTTTGTGCCAAAAATTACATGTTACTGATGTAGGCGGGTCTTATATCTATGTGTTACTTTCATTGGTCAAATAAAGAGACTGCCTTGACCTTTGATAGGACAATAGCTTAGATAGGCTGAGTAGACAGAACAGAATGCTGGGAGGAAGGCAGTGAGGCAGGTGCCATGCCTCTCCTCTTTGAGACGGACACCCGTTAGACTCATCCTGGTAAGCCATAGTCAAGTGGCAACACACAGTCTTAGAAATGGGTTGAATCAATATACAAGAGCTAGTCAATAAGAAGCTAAAACTAATGGGGCAGGCAGTGTTTGAATGGATATAATTTGTGTGTTTTTATTTCAGGTATAAAGCTAGCCATGCGGGAGTCGGGTGGGACGAAAAGTAGGCCTGCTTGCCTCCTTCTACATGTTACCTCTAATAATATGCAAAATTTAGCTATTTTATTTATTAGTTTAAGTCAATATAAATAATAAAACAAATACTATATGATTCAATTTATATATCTATAGTAATTAGACTCAAAAAAGCAGAAGATGCAATAGTGGTTGCCCAAATCTGGCAGATGGAGTAATGAGGATTTGTTTTTCTTCAGTGGCTTTAATATTTCAGTTATTCCAGGTGAATAAATTCTTGGGAACTACTGCAAAACATAGAGCTTACAGTTGACAACATGTTATTTGTACTTTCAAATTTGTTAAGAGGATAACTAGCACGTTAAATCCTTCTAATGACATTAACAAAAATGGGGAGGGTAAGAAAAGACTCACCTCATAACACAGTGTTAGAATGCATACATGAGGACCTCATTTCAACACCCTGTACTAACAACCACAATGATAATAACTCAACCATATGAGTTGAGGAAGTGACATTCATAGCATAAAACTTGAAATCTTAAATTCTATACTATATTACAACTTTTGTGCACTAATATTTTGAGTAATATTATGTTTGGAAACTTGCCAGTCTCCCTTCAAATATTATTAACATGTAGGTAAGAATATATGCATGGGACCTCTGTGTTTATTCATATTGGTATATTAATATGATAGGTTGAGTAGACTGCAGCCTAGCATTACATGCCTATGAAGGGAAGAAGATTTCTATTTATAACTGGACGTATTCCCTAACATTTCACTAGTACAGATTCATTTCTAGTTTCCCATGAAAATGTTGCATAGCTTTTAGTTAGAGTAGAATTTTTTCAATCAGTGTCAACCAACACTCTTCCAACAAGAAGGTTACATGGGATTGACAATGGTAGGGTTTCTAGAAATACAAAGCAGAGCCAAAGATAAATATTGCTAATTGCAGAATACGAGTTTCTCTGAGTACCATAGCTAGTGATGGTGCTATTTCTCATTCACTGTTAGCTTGAGAGCCCAAAGCAAAGTTTTTGTTTTGCTTTGTTTTGTTTATTCAAGACAGGATGTCTTTATGTATGCCTGACCATCCTGTAAATCACTCTGTAGACCAGGCTGGCCTCGAACTCAGAGATCTTCCCTGCCTCTGCCTCCTGAGTACTGGGATTAAAGGCATGCACTACTTACTACTGCCTGGCCCAACAATAAGTTCTTACCCAAACATTCTTTTAAGTCTTATTTGCTAATATCTTTTAAATAATTGCTTTGGTTATTTTATACCCTTTTAATAAAGATTCAAATTACAATATAAAAAATCCTTTATATGCAAATAGGAAAACTTAGAAAGTAAGGAGGCATTGTACTGCAGGTTTTCTAAGAATGAAGAGAAAGACCTTTGAAGTTGGATTGTCACATCCTGTGGTGAGCCATTCCTCCTCCACTGGCTTCGGTCAGGCCACAAATCATTAGCAGAAAGTAAATTAAAGTCAAAAGGAAACTTTTAAAGTTCTTGGGAATAAATGCATCTGATGTTCCCTTTAGTCTAGAGTTAACTGTTTACAGTGGACAAATACTGTCACTTTTAGGATACAGGTATGCAGCATAGCATCAACTAGAACATGATTTTACCTTCCTCTCAAGCACTTCAACAACATTCACTATTAACAATTTCCAACTGTCAGCAATCTGCACATAGCTACATATAAGGAAAGTATTTGTTTTGGCATTTGGGATTGTTCATCAGAGAAAAGCAGTGCAGAAATATTGAACTGAATTATTTATGGAAGGTAAATACCAAAATCCTTTTGTAATTCTAAGCATAACATATTACCTATATCCAAACTCAGAAATGTGTGCCCCCTAGCCATTCAGTTTGTTAGTGTATATTGATAAGTGCAGGGAAATGAAGACACTTTTTATTTAAAAAATATTATCTGACAATTTCATCAGATATGTTATAAATTTTTTCCATCCCCTCCTCATCCCTTTGAACACCCTCTGGAAAATATTTCTTCACAACAAGTCCCCTCTTATTTTTATGCCCTTTATATAACCTAGTAAATAGTAAATAGCACATTAAATGCTTCTAATGGCATTAACAAAAAAAGGGGTGGGCACAAAAGAAAAGGCTTATCTCATAGTTCAGTGTTAGAATGCATACACGAGGACCTCATTTCAACACACAGCATCAACAACAACAATCATAATAACAACAACCATTTGAAATGAGAAAGGGACATTCATAGTATATATAAGATTCACTTACTGAATTCAGCCTTGGTCAGTGACACTTCTTTTTGCAGTGAGCAATGGTTAATATGGAGACTCATAACTGAACTTATCAATATGCTGAGAGTAAGTGATTGTTGAATGAATGTTCAGTCCTAAATAGGGCTTCTTTATCACATTCCCATCAAGGCTCATGCAATATTGGAAAATGAGGCATAAAAAATGTAAGAGTCACAACAATGGCCCATAGGGAATAATAAACCTAAGGACACAACAGTGGCACCTTTATTTTGGTGATGACCAATAGCTCTGTAATTGGACTTAAGGCCTTCTAAACAAGTGAGAATTCATGCCTCATATTAAAAACCTAGCCAAACACTTGGAACCAGTGAAGGCATGGATCTTAGAGGAAAACCTGTACTGATTGCTTTACTAAACAAGCATAATCTCTTAACTACCTACTAAATATTTATCTTTATGCCCACAAATACTTATAGTTCTTATCCCCACATCAAAGAGATTTCCCTTTACAACAGATGGAGACCATTATAAACAATAACAACAACAGAAACAAAACACAATCATAACTGATCAAAATGCTCCAACTTATACATCTACAATACAGCACCTGCACCTAAGGCTCTGGGATCATAGCAGAAGAGGGAGCACAATGATTGTAAGAACTAGAGGAACAGGGAGTTTGCTGTGAGATTGTGTCTCCTGGAGATTTCAGAGATGCTGAACCCATAAAGTTTCACCAAAATGGTTGCCTAAAGAGGATCTGACCAAGGACAACAATGCCATGCCAAACTAGAACAGGGGAAGCTCGAGAGACTTCAACCGTAGACAAAGAACTACAAGCAGCTAAAAATGCTGAAAGTGGAAGAAATAGTCTTCCCCAGAGAAGAATATACCAACTAGTTATCCAATAACAAAAGATCAGCCCAGAAAATATATGCATACAAGTAACATTAAATGAAATGTATAATTTGTATTTATATATTTATATATAGATATAGATATATATATATATATATCACAACAATTTTGAAAAGAGTTCATGAGTTTTAAGAGAGCAAGTGGGTGGTACATGGGAGGGTTTGAGGGGAGGAAAGGGAAGAGTGAAGAGATATAATCTCAAAAATAAAAATAGAAAATAGAAATATAGTTTAAAAATAAGCCTAAAAATAAATAAAATCATTTTATTTTACAAGATAACTACTAAATCAAATGATAAAACAGAGAGAAAGAGACAGAGGGGTGGGAGAGAAAGTGCATGAGGAACATGAAGTTGGAAAGAATCTATCTTTGGGAATCTGGGATAAGGTAGCTGTTGTAGATGACAGCCTTGCTTCATATTTCTTCTCCAGATATTGTCTGCAGCTTCTATGAGTGGGGACTAAATTCCTCTGGCAGACATGAATTTTATTCTTAGCAATCAGTGTGGTTGCTAAAATCCAGAGTCCAGCTCTGTGGTCTCCTGAAGCATAGATTTTTGAGCCTTCAATCACACTTAAGTTCCTGGCCTCTGTTACCCACTGAATTTTTTTTTTTTTTTGTCCCTGACATTTCTGCGTATTTGTAAAGAATACAGGAAAAACAATTCTCCAGTGAGTGTTCGCGGATTGCTACATAACATCAAATACCACATAATGTATTATCTTTAGTCTATATATAAAATAACTCCAGTTCTTGGGATGAAGTACTTGATTCCTGTTTCATGCGTTCATGTAATAGTGTTCTTAGGTCTCAAAATCAAATGGAAAGTAGCATACAATCTACCTATAGGATTTCATTGTGTTTCTTAGTGTATGACAGTGAAGTGACTTACTTGCCCATGGTATCATATGGATTATGTAGACATATTTTCTAATGTTCATGAAGCCCATCCTGATATCATATGCCTGGGAGTAATAATTGCAGTATCTCTTAACTCAGAGACAATAGAACTGTCTAAACTGTGATGAACGAATACAACAGAAAACAGTTAAATCCCACATTTAGGTTACAGTATAATTGTCACTTAGTTCCTGCCATATTGAATGTCCTTTTATTAAAAGGATACAGATGTGGATACAGATCCAGAAAAATCCATTTGTCACCTACTTGAGAAGAACCACAGGGACTATGCTACCAAAATCACCTCAGTGTCTCACTCTCTTGAGCACTCTTGAGCGGAAGAAGCCATATTCAAAGACAGTGCTGTGATATTCACACTAAAGGGAAAAGGCGAACAGATACTTTTTTTTTTTTTTTTGACAGAATAACCTCTTCTTCAACAAGTCTAATACTTATGACTTGAAGGAGCTGGTTAAGATGTACCATTAAATAACAGCAACAGTACATGAGATTCCTGTCATGCAGGGCTGATTTTGTGGGTTCCCATATTTTTAAGTGGACCTGGCAGAAGATGAAGTTTCACAATTGATGGTGGCCTCCTATCCTACCTAGCTTGTTTGCCTCAGCCAGAATTTTGACAGAAAACCTGCTTGAGACTGCCTCTGAGGAGAGAGCTAATTATGATAAATGTTATCCGGTTCCCAATTAGAACCTGAATATGCCACCTGGCAACCTTTCCTTTATTTTGGGGAAAAGATCATAATGTTTAAAATAAACTAGCTTTTTTTTTTTGGTGGAGGGACAACAAGTCATCAGCTACAGCCTGACCTATTATTTCTAATACCCCCATGAGCAAGTAATTTAAATGGTAAAAGCCTGTTTGGTAATTGATCCTATAAGAAAATCACACTCTGACATTGGCTCAAAATCACTCAGGGAGGTGAGAGACTTGGGGAAGAAAGAAGTTCTCCATTACCCACCTTTGCAATTTGTGAAACAGCCCAGTTCTTTCTCAGCTCTCCAGAGACTGATAAAAGCTCAGAATCAGGCTGCTGGTTTCAGGCACCCAGCCCATTTTGGATGTGGCTCTTCAGGGGCTAGAGGACACACTTGTATTGCTCTTCACACTTTCTACCACCCAAGGAATGAGGTGATATTTTAGCACTTTTCATTCTTCCCCTCCACACTTCCCTTGGCTAATATGATAAACACATTTGCATCAAAGTGTTAATGGCTGATAATGAAAGTTCATTTTGACTCTCAGGGTTTTTTTTTTTTTCTCTTTGATGAGCCTTCCAAGCCAAGACATAGAAAAAATAATACATCTAGAGGTTTCTGATAAGCCCATTAAGCACTGAGGAGTCATAATCTGGGAGAAAGGATTGATTTTTTTCACTATCTCCTCCCTCACTAACATTTTTCATGTGCCTACTACAGTTTCACACATCAAATTTAACCTGGAATTTAACCCTGCAGCTTTCACTTCCCCAAGCCTTGAAATTCAGAGTGCAGGAAGAGTTAATTCAATTTTGTATAGCCTCATACTCCCCTCTCCTAGTTGCTTCCTTGCTATTTAAAAAGAGACTTGACATTTCTAATTAGGAAGTTTTACATCCAGGCAAGTGGAATTTACCCCCAGCTGGGAAAACATGGCTTAGTAAGAGTTTGACATCAGCCCTCATTGATCTGAAGATTATCTCCAGTTTGAGACTGAAGAGCCTACGGGAGACTGGGAGGGGAAGCAAATGTGGGAAAGTGTGTGAAAAT
Organism: Alexandromys fortis; assembly: GCF_014885135.2. Taxonomy (NCBI): domain Eukaryota; kingdom Metazoa; phylum Chordata; class Mammalia; order Rodentia; family Cricetidae; genus Alexandromys; species Alexandromys fortis. The sequence continues at coordinate 1,695,180 of NW_026068104.1, forward strand.
GCATTCTTTGACTTTTGGGTTAGGTGGATAAAGTCTGGCAAGAGAGACTGGGGAATAGCAATCATTATTGCTTCCCCATTGTAGCCTCCTTTTCCCAGCTTCCCTTGTCAGTATTTCGGGATCCAAACTTGCTAAAGGACAAAAAACTTGTTGATTACAGTCATTTTCCAAATTTTGCGTTATTTTTAACCTTACCAACAAAATGGCTACTGCTTTGTGCTTTTCAGAGCCTGGAAGACTTGACATATGTTCTAATGTGTTGTAGAAGGCACTCAGGAAAGGAAGTGATCTTGCCTTAATCTATTTTGGTCTGTTACACCACGATACTGTAAACTGATTGGATTATTGACAATGGGAATTCATTTCTCACAGTTCTGTAAGGTGGGGAGTATAAGATCAAAGTGTCCTAAGATTCAGAGTTTTGTAATAACCTGCTCTGTGTGCCCAAGAAGGCAATTGGCTTTCAGGGGATATGCTATTTTTTTTTGTTTGTTTGTTTTTTCTAAAAAGAGGAAAAAGGAAAAATAGCTCTATTTGATTTCTCTCACTTGTTTCATAAATTTTATGATCTTTCTTCCCTAACTTAATTCCTAAAAAGCCCACCTCTTAATATTACCACAATAAATATTGTTTCAGCATGAGTTTCCTTGGATGGGTACATCAATACTAGAGCAAAACTCAAGTTCTCTTGCATGACCAGGTAGACTGTCAATCAGTTGAAAATGATGATCAACAGAAAGCCTGCGTCTAAATTAAAAACTAACATGTCCTTTAGTTTACTTGCTTTCTTTCATTCGCACTTTGCTACACCATGATTATATATGTGTCTCTTCTATTTTTGAAGGGAATTATAATATTCTTTTTGTGTCTGTACTAGATTCTTGGGTTTAAATCATCTAGGATTCCTCATGAAAGTTGTATGCTCTCCACAGGGGATTACTTTCTTTACTAAAGAGAAAATTCTGGTTCCCAAACTCTCTGTCTTAGGTTTTTAGGTAAATTCCAAAGTGGTGTCAATGGTTCTCAGTTCCCATTTGTGTAGAGGCAACTTTAATTTTCCTTGGGGCCAGTATGTTGTGTTCATGACCCAGCTTTATTTTACCTCCATTGTATATGCTTATATAACATTCTGTGGTTTGTGATTCTTTAACTGCTAAAACTTACAAGGTTACCTAACTCACTTACCTTAAAATTGTCCTGAGGATATTTTTGTCAATAAAATACTTAGACACCTGCTTGATCCCATCCCCTACTCCCAGGAACTCATGCAGCCTGGTCGATTTTTGAACCCACCATGTAGCTGGTGATAACTCTGAATGCCTTATCCTCTTGTCTCCACCTCCCTAGTGATGGAATTATAGGTGTACTCCACCATGTTTGATGTTTGAAGTGGTGCTGAGGATCAAATCTGAGACTCTGAATTCTAGGCAAACCCTTTATTAACTCAGACACCTTTCCAGCCTTATCTTCTTTCTTTTCTTTTGTTTAAATTTGTTGATTGTTTAAAAAGAAACTATCTTGAGTTCTCAGTAGTCCTCATTGTCCACTATGTTCAGCGAATCTGGTTTTATCCCAGGCTTTTTCAGACCCAGGCCATCTGGCCTTGGTGAGTTCCTGATAGAACATCCCCCTTGTCTCAGTGTGTGGGTGCACCCCTCGCGGTCCTGAGTTCCTTGCTTGTGCTCTTTCTCCTTCTGCTCCTGATTTGGACCTTGAGATTTCTGTCCGGTGCTCCAATGTGGGTCTCTGTCTCTGTCTCCTTTCATCGCCTGATGAAGGTTAATATTCCGGAGGATGCCTATATGTTTTTCTTTGGGGTTTTTGTTCCTACTGCACGAACTGGCTTTGTGGGAGCCTAGGCAGTTTGGATGCTCAACTTACTAGGCCTGGATGGAGGTGGGTGGTCCTTGGACTTCCCACAGGGCAGGGAAACTTGATNGTGGCGGGGAAGAATCAGAAATCTTTAATAAATAAATAAAAATTAAAATAAATAAATAAATAAAAAGAAAAAAATAAAAGGAAAAACAAAAGAAACTCTCTCTTTTTGTTTTACAGTTCCCTCCACCTTAGCCCCCATCCACTCCTCAGAGAGGGTACGGTTTCCATGGGGAGTCAACAAAGTCTAGCACATTGCTTGGAGGCAGGACTAAGTCCCTACCCACTATATCCACACCCTGATCTTCTTAACTTCTAAGAGATCTTGGTGGCATCTTGAGACAGAACTTGTAACGAGTAAATCTTGGCTTGTTTGCAAAGGGCTCCTATATGGTCATAGAAGTTAGGCTATTTATTTTTCTAGAATTATAGAATTAACTTACTTAAAGGATGTTGCAGGATTGTTGCCCAGATGTCTCCAAAAAATCCTGAGATTCTTTTATACATTGATCTAACATCCTAAAATTCTTCAAAGATATATAAAATTGACTATTAGATCTAGGCTTAAAGTATTAAGCAAAATAGAAGAAAGGGGTTTTTCAACTCCAAGGTGCCTTATGAGTCCATTTTCAGAAACAAGAGTCTTGCTTTCAAGTTCTGCTTTTAAAAGGGCTAAGACTGTGGGGAGTTCTAGATGGAACAGAACTCTACTGGAAAAAAAGGAGCTGAGAAAATATTTATGGATGTTTAAGGCCTCAGGTGTTACTTTCACCAGGTTAACTGCTTGCATTTCTTATAGACAGGACTAGTTGAAACCTAGTGGGGAAAACAGTTGAAGTTGAAAATCTGAAACAAGTAGCATAGAAGTAGATAGGGTGAATCAATACAGGACTCAGGTTCTGTGCTTATGGATCTGTGGTCTGGCAGACATGGAAGTTCAAGGAAGACTGCAGGTCAGAATAGGGTGAAGAAGCCAGAGTTAGGAAATGAACAGTTGAGTAAGTCCTGAGAAAGAAAGTCTTCTTGGATGCCAGAGCCAAGTTAGCTAAACCATCAAAGAAGTAAATAAAGTGCATCACCATCGTCTCAGAAAGTTAGGTATTAGGTGATTGTCAGGAGTTAGAACAGAAGAAAATGAATTGTGAAACGATACCCAGCCACATAGCAGCCAGAAATCAGAGTCAGCACGAAGCCCCACCTCAAAGCACTAGAGCCATGAGACAGTTACTTGAAGCAGTCTCGTGTGTTTTGCATATGTTTTGCAAAGATAGAAACTATTTTTCTAAGTGTACACATTGAGGTAGAAATAATATAAAGCTGCTGCCAGGAGGAAGGAGGCAGAAACTGGAATGAATGCAGTTCCTTGGAAAATTTTAGTCTTATTTTGTTTCTCTTCCTAAATTAAAGTATCTCTTCATTATTTTACTGTAGATTGGGGATTCATTTAACGCTAAACAAATGACTACTTTCTTATGAATTGTAGACAGCGACTTTAAAATGTTCAGTGGCAATAGGTATGGAAATGCAGAACATTTTGTTAAGTGAAATAAGCCAGGCATAGGAAGGATTACTTCAAAATGTCACTCATATGTAGAATCTGAAAACAGTGATCTTGTAGAAATAAAGAAACAGAACATTAGTTACTGGGGAGAAAGGGATAGGGAATACTTGAATAACAGGTACTGAGTTACAGTTAGATGGCAGAAAGAAACTCTGGCGTGCATAGTAAAGTGGAAAAATTAACAATGTGCTGCACATTTTAAAATGCTAGAATAAAATACATAGAATTTTTTAACAAATGATAAATAATTGAGGTGCTGCATAAACTAATTATCCTGATTTTATCATATATTCATATAGCTAAAGAAAGACTTTAGAAAGTTTATATCATTGAGAAATAAAAATTGGGATGTAGATTTATTTAATTAAACATTATCAGCTGATATCAAAATACCAAATGTGTTAGTATTTAGGCACACTCTGACACAGTGTGCCGGCCAGCATAGCAAATGGCACTATGACCCTTTTAGAGAAGCTCCACCCACTCCCAGTCTCTATCACCTAGGCAAGCAGGTCACAGTCTTTATCATTCTCTCTCTCTCTCTCTCTCTCTCTCTCTCTCTCTCTCTCTCGCTCTCTCGCTCTCTCGCTCTCTCGCTCTCTCGCTCTCTCGCTCTCTCTCTCCCTTCCCTTTCTTCCTCCTCTTTACACTCCTTTTTAATAAAACATCACACCCAAACTCCATCCACATGGCATATTTTGTTTTCTGCCATGATCCTCTATCTGCAGGGGACCTGCTAGGGTAACCTGTTAAGTATCTTACAAGGTGGAAGCCCATAAATCTTTATAATTGTTCTGTTTATGTATGCATATAAGTAAAAATAAATTTAATTTTGAAAGAATATGCATCTTCGAATTGCATCTGGCTACAATGTCTCTGAATCCTAGTCTATAGTAGTTTTTTAAAAATGGCACAGAGGGTGTTATATCCCTACCTGTCAGAATTGAAGTATGATTCAATTTATGGAAGTTTGATTTTCACAGAACACATAAGCTATATTCCAAAATATTACATGCATATATGGACAGAAGTATGGATAATGATTCAAAGGAACTGTAAATACTCTATAATGATCACAATATTTAAACAATGCACCTTGGTGGTAAGCAGGATAATTATGATTTTGAGAAAATGAAGAAGGGGGTTCAAGTTAGGCCTAAATCACTAACCTAAAATAATCACAGGTTTGCCCATTTTGGATGGTAAGCAAAGTTTGGATGATTCTTACTATTTTCTCTGTTGAGGTGAAGACAGAGAAGGTGAAGGGGAGGGTGCCAAAACTGGAGTTAGTTGAGTTTTTCTTGGAGGCTTCATTCTCTTCCTGTTCTTTTGGCCCTTGAAGTATCTCTCTCTTTCAAGTTCTTGAAATCCTGCTGCCTTCTTCCTGACTGCCTTAATCAACCAGGAACTATTTTGATTGCTTTGGAATCACAGTACATTCCTAAAATGGTGGTTGTTTTGCCATCCAGGTGTTACTTTATGTTCAGTTTTAATCAAATTAATGACCATTGAGCATCTACTGCAGGAAAGGCACCAACTGGGCTAGATGGAGCAGACAGAAAAACTAAATTGGTCATCGTCACAACCATTGGAAACAAATTATTTAAACAGGAGAGATGGAAAACAAGTTCTGGGATGACTAAGGAACAAGACTATGAAGTATTCTATAAATAAAATCCACATAAAATATAATGGAAATATCTAAAAAGTATCTGTTTTTGAACCAATGCTTAGAAATGGGTAATTTTTGAGTTGCATATTTGGAAGCTTACTATCAAAATCATACAGTAGTTGGAGAAGGACTAAGAAAATATATACTAACAGAAAATTTCAAGATCATTGAGTTCTTCATATGTCTAGAATTCATAGTAAGTTAAAAACATACTATATAATATCGTACTAACAGATGTTTTTAAAATAAAATTATTCTTTGATTATTTCATGAATGAAGATAATACATTCTGGTCTTTGTAATCTATCTAACCATTGATATCCTCTTTACATCCCCACCAACCCCCTCTTCTGCCACCAAATCTCTATCTCATCGCATTTTAATGCCTTTTGTTATGTTTTTAGTTTTGCTTTGTGTCATACTGGGTTTAATTAGGGTCACTAACATGGACTTATGTGTGAAGTTGTTCCCTGAATCATAACTAGCTCAGCAGTAGCTACAGTGCTGAAGACAATTACTTCCTCCCCTTGCAAAACCCTCAACTGTCATTAGTTCTCCTGAGAGAAGTGGAGCCTAGTGCACACCTCCATGTATGACTACATGTTTAAGAAATCAGTCTTCTACTGGACCTAGGTAGACAAACATGCTCATAAGAAGCCTTTCATTGCTATCCTTCCCATCATCTGGCTTTTTCAGAAAGGACTGTTTAAAATTTAACTGTAAAAGAAGAGGAATTAACCAATAGTTTTTGAGGCTTATTTTGAGAATGCCTGATTGATCAACTAACAAAATCAGATCAAAGCTAGGGAAATGGTAGAACATTCCAATGTTAGTGTATTTTGTTAATATGTGTCAGAGAAAATGGAAGGGTGTGACAGAAAAATAATGGTGGGAAAAGAATATTTGCAAAATTTTAAACAACTCATTAGAGATGATAGATAAAGGATATAGAATCTTATACATGATATCATGATGTTAGATTTGGTCATTTGAGAGAATGGTAACTCATAAATCAAAGCTGGAATCATAGAAAGTTTTACTTAGAGCAGATTAGTAATGGGACCAGCTTGCAACCCGGTATATTTGTTTCTTGAACATTCAGAGGGAATACCCTAGATACAGCTAGAGATACATATAGTATGGTTCTAAAGAAGAAAGCCACACAGAAAAAGTTAACTTATAAGTTGTGGTATTGCTAGGAGGAAGAGTTTGCTGGAAGAGAAATAACTGAGTGTACTTTCTTGTGTAATTTGTATATCCAGGAAACAGGAGAAGAAAGCAAAGATAAAAAGCATTATCAAAGCAAGACTTGGTGGCTCACACTTTTAATTCCAGCAGACGCAGGTGGATCTTTGAGTTTGAAGCTAGCCTGGTCTACAAGATAGTTCCAGGGCATTCAGGGCTACACATAGAGATCCTGTCTTGAAAAAAAAAGCATAAACAAGCAATATCAAGTAAAGTAATCAAAGAGATTTGGTGTGTCTGATGGAGGAATGTCATTGGTTAATTAATAAAGAAACTGCTTGGCCTCATAGGTTAAAATATAGTTGGGAGGAGTAAACAGAACAGAATGCTGGAAGGAAGAGGAAGTGAGCTCAGACTTGACAGCTCTGCTCTCTGGAGCAGAGGCCATGCTCCCCTCTCCCGGGCAGATGCTATGAAGCAAGCTGCCAGGTCAGACATGCTGAATCTTTCCCAGTAAGACTGATGCTATACAGATTATTAGAGATGGGTTGATCGGGATATGAGAATTAGTCTGTAAGGGCTAGAGTTAATGGGCCAAGCAGTGTTTAAAAGAATACAGTTTGTGTGTTGTTATTTCGGGTAAAGCTAGCTGGTGGCGGGAGCTGGGTGGCGGAACACAGCCCCGCCACTCCTATTACAACATGTGTCCACATGTTCCTTGAGACCAGGAGCTTTGCTAATATTCATTATTTAATAATAGTAATACTGAAGGAATACTTGTTAAATAAATGAAATTAATCAATGAATAAATGAATGTCACAGAAACCAATCTAGAAGACTCTACGTTACTACCAAACCAAGTGCTGTCAAATGTCTAAAGCAGAAAAAATCCTGCCTGAATATGGCAATGGAAGTGTTAATAAAGAAGTCATACATTGGTTATCCATTTAGAGCAATATCTGTGTCTAGGTGAAGGCAGAAACAAGATTACAACAACTTGAGTCACGAATTGTAATTGGGCATAAAGAAATGGAATTACTACAGAAAAATGATGGGTTAAGCTTTGTTCATGGAAAGGTCTTTGTTAAAGGAATGCCACATTCTTAATATCTTTGGATTGTTTCCTTTTCCTAGATTCTTTGCTGAATCTAGGGAAGCTTCAAAGAAGTCTTCAAATGAATTTGCAGGCCAAGGAGAAGGACTAAATATAAAGAAAAAATACTGAAAGTGTGTAAGGAAGAAGGGCCTACCTGACAAAGAATACAATAAGGGTTGAGAGGGACAGAGTCAATTCAGACATCAGTGTTAGTAGAGGAGGACACTTCTTCCTCTGCAAAAAAAAGGATCAAGAATAAAAAGGAGTCAAGGTAAACACAATACTTAGAACTTTTGAAGTTATATAACTCACAGTTTAAAGAGTTTATTTAAACTGCCTGTTTTTTCCCCTCTTGGGCAGAAGAAGTTATTTGCTAAATTTAAAGCTTGGGGGCTTTGAGAAAAGTGAAATTTCTTTGGCATATTTACTTTGAAAATATCCTCAAGTGTGCTAGAACAGTGAAAAATAAAAGCATTAAATAAGTAGCTCTGAAGGTTTGGTTCAGTCTGGAAATAAAGACACCCTAAGAAACCAACAAAAAAATGCACTAGTGAGCTTTCTCCCACAATAACAGAGTATCTAAGGCAACTAGCTTATAAACAAGAAACTTTTTCACATACATGATTTTGTTGAGTCCATTCCATGATTCTGTGCCACTGCTTTGGGCCTCAGGTGAAGAAACACATCAGAGCAGAAATGTGTAGCACAGAAAATCCTTCCACTTTACCTTTTAGGAATAAAAGGGAAAACAGAAGAATCTTCAGGGATATGTATTCAGTGACCTCCTATAATTACCTACTATTAAAATTTTTGGTCGTCTCCCAATAACATCATCATGGTAACTAAGCCTTCAAATCATGCCTTTTGGCTCCACATCCTGAGCAGAAGAACCTGTCTTGGTAGTCACATATTTTTTTTTTTTGATTTTTCGAGACAGGGTTTCTCTGTAGCTTTGGTGACCATCCCGGAACTAGCTCTTGTAGACCAGGCTGGCCTCGAACTCCCAAAGATCCGCCTGTCTCTGCCTCCCGAGTGCTGGGATTAAAGGCGTGCACCACCACCGCCCAGCTGGTAGTCACATATTTTTCATGGTAATGTTTATTTACCTTATTATAATCCAAAAATAAGTAAATGGGCATATTACTAAACAAGTCCATACTGGAGTTTGGTAGAAGTTTGATGGTAGAAACATAGAAGAGCAGGGACTTAAGGACGTTGATGAGAAGGAAACTGATTAAATGTGTTTTTCCTGCATGTTCTAATATATATTTCAGGATGTACTTACAAAATGGCATTATGTTAACTTTACAGATAATGAAGCATTAACTCACAAAGTTTCTGTAAAGTTTCATAGTTCCTTTGAAGAGAAACTGCCCATATCTTTGTTGATCTCTTTCTGAATACCATGAATGTTGACTCTTAGCAGAACTTTGAAGCATATTGTTATTTCTTAAAGTGCATAAAGTGGGAATAGGATGACCTTCTGAGGGCTTTGGGGACTTGTCATTTGTTCCTGAAGTTGTTAATTACCCATCTGAAGTTTGCTCCTAATTTGTATGGCACAGGTCAAAGAATGAATTGGTTTCTTAGTTTCCTCTCTCCTTCAAGTCACTAATTGTGCCATTTTGGCAAGTGTGTGTGTTAATGTTGCTACATGCTATGCAACCTTAATTAATTAATATAATCTCCCAAGATATTAGTTTAGTTTTTTGTCCAAAATTGAGACAACAATCACCCGCAGTAGGTTTTCCAACTTTCTTTTTATAGAAGAAGATTTATTTGAGTCACAGTTTGGAGGCTACAGCCCATCTTTCTGGGAAAAGCAGAATAATGTCCGTGACCCAATACAGGGTAATGAGAGTTTGTGTCTGGTTACACTGTGGTGGGCAAGCAGAAAATTGAAGAGAGAAGTGGGGCTAGAGTATAATCCTCAAAGATCTGCACACATTGACTCATTTCTACCAGCCATGTCTTTTCCCCTACTGGGTCATAACCCCCTCTAAACCATACCTTTAACTGGGTACTAAGGGTTAATTTCAGATTCAAACCACACAACCACTTCATAGGATTTTAAAAAATGCAGTATCTGTCAATGTTCTAACAGTATTTTATCTATGAATTCACTGAGGACCATTATCATCCTATTACTGTCATTTCATCTGTACTTGGATATCACTGACATTGTCTTCCATTGTTCCCTTCCTGGATTCTTGCATGTTGACAAACATGCTTTCAAGAAATTGTAACCATACCCATTCACAAATTCCAAGGCAACAAAGCAATTTCAAAAGCTGTTATTCAGTGTATCCAGCACTTGGAGAAATTGTGTATCTTAATTATTTGACTGGGTCCCTTAAAGTCTAAGTTTAGTATAAGAGTAAAATAGAAGATTCAGCTGTTATTATTGAGTGAAGCACAGGAGCATTTGATTCTAGAAGAAGGCAGGGCACTGCAGTTTGTTGAGGGTTAATTTTATATGTTATTGGATAAGATGTGATACTCAAAAGGTTGGTAGGAAATGTATTGAAGATTATTAGTAAGTGGAGTCAATATAAAATGTCCACAGTGGTGCTAAAGAACTCAATTACTAAGAGAAGGCTGTGAAGATATTGCACTCACTATTTGCTTTTAAGTTCTTTCTTGATCTGACTCTTCCTTCATTTCTAGCCTTATCTCTACTTCATTCTTCACACTGCAAGAGTGATGAGTTGCTTGCATTTCACCTTGTCCATACTCCACAATGTTTTGCTATTACTAAGTATTTGCTTATGTAACCTATTTGTATTGACTGCATGTATACTTTGCCATGCACACTCCAATATCTCCATTAAGAACGGGGTTATAGCTGGGTGGTGGTGACCCGTGCCTTTAATCCCAGCACATGTGAGGAAGAGGCAGGTGAATCTCTGTGACTTTGAGCCAACCTGGTCTACAAGAGCTAGTTCCAGGACAGGCTCCATAGCTATAGAGAAACCCTGCCTCAAAAAAAAAAAAAGTAGGCTGTCTTATAATTCCAGTTCTTTCACAAAAATATTCTACTCTTATCCCACATTTCACCATGAGAAAAGAAAAGAAAAGGAACAGGGTTATGTATGAGCTTTGATAGAACGATTAACTTTAACTACCATTAGAATGAATTATGGCTCAGGTGTTATGCATATTTTCACCAATGTTCCTTGAAATCATTTGCTCAATTTGACTTTTACCAACAGATTTCATGCTCCTAGTGATGGTAGTGTTAAATTTATCTTTGTGTTAATAATACTTAACATGATATTTAACACTGTGAATGCAGCAAGTATATACTTAAAAATATTGTAGTTTGCATTTACTATGGTGATAACTATGTAGGCTAGTTAATGTGCACTGGATGACAACTTTGTTGAAAGTTTTATTGGATTACAACAGTGATCTCTTTCTATGTTTGCTCACTCGTCATAGTTTGTTGCTGATTTAGCATGACTGTCTGCTCGCAACTTAAACAAATTACTGGGAACGCTGCTTGCAAGGCACACATTTTTCTTTTTAGCTTTTTATTCTTTAACCTCTAGAGATTTCTAAATTGCTGTTTACTCTCTAGTCTGGAGCAAAATCTCAAAGAATAAAGCCTCTTACAAAGTAAGTTAAAATACACATACAATATTTTCAGTACCCGTACGTTATTATATGAGTAAAAGCTGGTACATATGGCCTCCTACCACCAGTAAGTTTCCAATACTGTCCCCTCTCCACTGTCATTATACAATTAGTAGTGAAGTTGATAAAATGAGATCTGTGGCATTGTGTTTTCATGAAGTAGTTCTGAATCATCGACTCCCAAGAACTTCTTGTTATACCCAGAGACAGATGCATATCTCAACCACCGTCAGAGAAACTTCTATTTACAGCATACGATGATTAACACAGAGACCTACAACTGGCTAATATACATAACAAGAGACTGCAGAATGATCAGCCCCAAATGAGACATATATATATCATTCACCCTCCTCCAAAGAATTATGGGTCATTGTGGAAAAGAAAGCAGAAAATATTATAAGAGTCAAGAGTGGTGGATGACTAAGAAAACAGTATTTTACATACATAGCAGGGCATTTGCACACATCAGCTCATAATTATTGTGACAGTATACACAAGACCTGCATAGGCTCAAGTAAGACAAAAACCATACCTGGAGAGAGGAAGTGTGCAGGAAGTTCTACTTGAACCTGAGGAGTTATTGGCAAATTAGAGCTATTGGGAATAAAGTCAATCTTAATGTGTAGAACACAGTAGGTTGACCATGCTTCCCAAGGACAGCCATGTACCCAACAATATCAAAACATCACAAATTAGATTTGATGGGTATAAAACAACAATGTGATCCACAGTTGAGTAGGGAAGGGGGTAGACCTTGTAAAAGTTTGGGAAGGAGGTGAATAATATCGCAACATAGTCTGTAAAATTCTCACCAAGAAAGAGAAAAAAAAATGACTGATGAATTGAAATTCTAGTCACCTGTGTTTCAGTATGGAAAATATGTTTTTCTTATTGTTCTTTGAAAATTCTCTCTTTCAGCATAGTAATTATCAAGTAGGATCTTAGATTAACCCCATCCCTTGACCATGACAGAAAACAGATTTTTTAAAACATGTCTGAATACAGTAATTGGATTATTGTGTTGAATTTAAATAGCATTCTAAAGACTTTTGCCTTTAATGTTAGACGCTGAGGCTCTGTCTTTTCCTTCAGACAGAGTTATTTTAAGGATTAATTAAATGATACCTGAATCACACCTCTGGTCTCTCTGAGAAAGGCGTTAGATAAGTAAGTGCCATGCCATCAAATGAAGCAGGTGCCACTTTTCTAGTCAACATTGAAAAAAAAGTATTCATTTTATGTGATAGAGATAGTTTCCACTGTAGAATATTGAAATAGCGTCTTCAAGTTTGTACTTTTCCTAAGCTCTGAAACTGACATTATATTATGCTGTATTATGGGGTGAGATGCATGCTTCTGTTTTAAATAAGCATGACTTCAGATAGTAGGATAAGGTCACTTTTGAGGAGCTTGATTCTGTCCTTCCATTACTAAGCTTATTCTTTATATTTATTTCTAAATGTTATAATGTGTTCTTTGTATGCAATGTCCAGTTCTTGTCCAAAAACAAGTCCGGGATATAATATGAACTGGTCTACAAAGTGTCTTTCACTAGAAAAGCAGCTTTTATGCTGACACTATACATGATATATTGAAATTCCATAGTATGGGTATCCTAACTTACATGGATTTTCTTTCCTGAGAAATTAAAAGCAGGTCTAGATGTTCCACTGTTTAATTTTATTCCTGTCTTCCAGACTCCATGAGATTGCCTATGATCTCTACCTTAGTATCTATGGCATACTACTTTATGCTTCCTGAACATTCTATTTTTTAAATTTTCTTATTACCTATTATTATTCATAATAGTGGCTTTAATTGTGATATTTTATACATATATAATTTATTTTGATAATATTCACTTCCGTTGCCATGTATCATCTCACTTCAATTCCCTTGATCCTATTCCTATTTACAATTGCACCCCTATTTACTTTCTTGCGTTCCATTAGGATTCTTAAAAGAATATGGGTAAGAAATTATTTACAGCAGCTTGAACAACTTACCTGTACCTACATCATTAAGGAGAATCTTTCTTCTTGCCATTTTCTGCATCTAGGTCCTTAGGCAATGGTGGGGCTTTAGACATCTTTTCCTTCTCTATGATAGGATGTTGAAAGGCTCAGTCTCATGGAAGTTCTGTGGAAATAATCACAGGTGCTATGCCTTTAAGAGCACCATGGCTACATGCACGAGGCTCTGTATTCAATTTCTAGTAACATGTGATAAGAAAAGAAAGGGAAAAGAACTTTTAGAGTGTATTTAGAGTGTAGGGGCAGAGAGAAAATAGACTGACAACTGCCAAAGTGTATGAGAAAAGGGCTTTGGGGTGGATGAAGGTGTAAATATCCTTATAACTACGGTGAATATAATGTTCTAAAATATACTGAATGACTCTCTTTCCTTTCTTACTCCCCTTTCTCCTTCATCTCTTACTTATACATGCTGCTGATCAAGCCCAGGGACGCTCATGTTCAAGTCCAGTGCTCTACCTCCAAGCCACTTCCTCAGCGAATTTGCATGACTAAAGTGGTAAGTTGTCTAATAGATGAGTTTATTTCAATATAGATCTTACAAAAATGAAATAGTGTTTAAGAAAAATCAAAGGTTAAAATAAGATAATTTAACAAAAGAGTTCCATGGCTTCTTTGACCAAAGGTGGCAGTAGCAAAAATCTGTAGGGATAACATAATATTTGAATGCAACTTTGTAGGCACTTTGTTATGCCCATTTAGCAAAGAGGTTCTCAAACTTCCAAATGCAATGCTTCAATCCTTTAAAACAGTTACTTATATCAAGTGACAACAAAACAGAAAATTATTTTTGTTATTACTTCATAGCTGTAATTTTGCTACTGCTATGAAGCGTAAAGTAAATATTATTGGAGGCAAAGGTTTGCCAAAGGGGTCATGACCTATAGGTTGAGAACCACTGAATTACACACATCATCATCTAATAATATTCACACTACAGCCTATGATTTCCCAAGCTATGAGCTTTTGATAAGGCTTAGTGTATCTGTTGTCCATCACCGATTTCTGTATAGGCTGATTTAATTTACTTTTCTTTTCCTTGCTCCTATATGACTAGTAAAGAAGGTTATCACTTGCTCTTCATACTGATTTAAAAAACAAACAGAAGCTAAAAACAGTGGAATATTGGATGAATATTTTATCTTGAAAAACTAGTTTTATAAGATTATAAAAAGGATCATAAGTGTTGAAAATAACAACAAAAATAACCCAACTTACTGCATAAAAATTTTGCTGAAGCTATTGAAACTACATGTCCAACTTCCTTCCATATCTTAACAGCAATGAGAATTATGCTCATGTGCTTATATTACTTGGGATCAGTCATCCTTTCAGTACTCTTGGAGTGGGTTTTCTTCTCCATCTCTTTCTCTCTTACACACACATACACAGACACACATGCACACCCTTTTAAATTCTTAGTGAAGATATTTAAAGGTCATGTAGCCTTTATGATTTTTCAGTACACTTTTGCTAGTGACTGGTGAACTTTAATTAAAAGGTCAGATATCTCATCTTCCTCCAATGACTTATGATTATTTTCATTACCAATGAGCAGAATTTCTACTATTTAATAAAGCTGGATTCCAATTACTATTTAATCTCTAGAGTGTGGAAGGATTTATTAATTATGAGGGTTAAATCAAACTATAGATATTCTTTGTTCACATATATCTTCAAATGATATTATTAGATTCGTCCAAGGAATATTTTTTTTGGTGTTTCAAGACAGGGTTTTGCTGTAGTTTTAGAGCCTGTCCTGGAACTAGCTCTTGTAGACCAGGCTGGCCTCGAACTCATAGAGATATGTCTGCCTCTGCCTCCTAAATACTGGGATTAAAGACCTATGCCATCACCACCCAGCTCCAAGGAATATTTTTATTTATTCATTTTTTTATACTCTTTAGTTTACTAGAAAGATGTATCATCTTAAAAATCTTGGTCTTAAGAATCAAAGCCAAAACCATATATGGTTCTACTCCCAAACTCATTCACTTGGAAGAATATTATACAATATTCTTATATGTCCCAGACTTATCCCAAGAATTGAATATTTTCAAATACTTCTTGGAAACTGCAAGTCCCATCTTTTCTAGATTCTACCCTTTCTCAGGTCACAGTATTTGACACTAGTGCCTCTTTATCTATTCGTTCATGCAAAATTATTGTGGCTTAAACCTCATTCCAGTAGAGCTCTGTTTATTCTGTTGTCCTTTTGTAAGGAAGTTGCCATGATGGTTTCAATAACCCCAGGCAATTTGGCAGTTTTCTACCCTATGCAATTGAAATTGAGGTCAGAATTAACTCCTGTCCCATTTTTACATGATAAATTATGTCACAAAACTCAATGATCATAAAAACGTGTTGAATGAAGATATAAGATTAGCCATTTCAAACTTTGTTAGAAATGATATATTCTTCTATATTGTTACTGGGAGAAAAACAGCGATGGACTGATTAGAAATATTGTATTGTTTTATGCCAATTTTTATGCTAGCATTGTATTACTTTATACTAATTTGTTCTATGTCATAATTTAATTCCTTTATCTACTCATTGTTTTCACCAAATATTTCCTAAGCATCTGTCCTGTAAAGAAAGGCATAGTACTAACTTTTGTGCATATGACAATGACTAAAATATACATTCACATTTCAAGAAGTGTTGCAGATATGAAGGTAGAGAGAAAACTAAACAAACTTGGAAATGCTTCCATATCAAGTTACTATTTCTGCTGATGGGCAAAACAAATGGGACAGAAAATATATAGAGAGACCTGAATATTCATATGACTTTTCTAAGCAAAGCCTCTTCCAGAAAATGCCCTAAAGCTTGACTAGTGAATTGTGTGTGTGTGTGTGTGTGTGTGTGTGTGTGTATGAATACATGCATGGGAAAGAAACACATGTAAAAATAGAGATGGAAGAAGGCAGATATTTCTGGTATAAGCAAGAGAATGAACTTTACAAGATAGAAATTTGTTTGGTGTAGCCAGAACATGGACTAAATGAGTAAGTGTAGAGAATGAAAGAGCTGAAAAGAAAAATAGGGTGTACAGAATATTATGGGATTGTCTTGTCACACCAAGGGACATGATCATTATCTGGGAGATAATACAAGACACAAAGGATTTTTAATAAAGAAGAATCACATGATTAATTCACTTTGGAAAAGTCACTTTTAGTGCCAAGTATTACAGGAATTTGGATGGACAACCAAAGAGGCTAGGAAAACTAGAAATAAAGTTCTTTTATCTATTTAAGTAATGATAGTGATAGTGAGGGTGTAGAGAATTGCATGCATCTCTAATGCATCAGACTCAAGTAAGCTGATGATCCATCTCCCTCAAATATCTACAAAAGCAAGCGATGCAGAATAGGTATTCAATAACTACCTGATAGTTGAATATATCAAGAGAAACTATTAACACCCATTGATGTCTGCATAAGAATTAGTATATAAAGAGAAGACTAGAAAACTTAAGATTAAAGATGAAGTTCAACTCACATTAAAAGAAGGAAAAGGCAGAATTAAAGACTGAGGAAAAAATGACAGAAAGTAGATGAGGCTGTGAAGAAAAAAAGTGTAAGAGGAATAGAGGCAGCATATATCACTTCCTCTTTCAAGATGTCTGGCAGTTTTAAGTGTATGAGGTATAGGACTTAATGATTAGAGAGACCCAAGGTGTAAGCAGAGACTGCTTGTTCGTTTCCCAGCCTCTCAGACCTGAAATAATTACACAGAAACTGTATTAATTAAAATACTGTTTTGTCTACTAGCTTATGCATATTTCTAGCTAGCTATTATGTCTTAAATTAACCCGTCTCTATTAATCTGTGCATCACCATAAGATTGTGGCCTACTGACAAGGATCTATCAAGATCTTGTTGGCATATTTCTCCTTCAGTGGCTACATGACATCTTTCTGACTCCATCTTCTTTTCTCTATCTCTGCTTGGAATTCCTGCCTTTTCTTATTCTGTGCTGTCATAGGCCCAAAGCAGCTTCTTTATTAACCAATGGTAATAAAACATATTTACAAAATGCAGAGGGGAATCCAAGGTCACCTTTCCCTTTCTGTCTAAAAAAGGAAGGAAGGTTTTAACTTTAACATAGCAAGATTACAAACAACAATCAGGTATCAAGCAAACATTACAATTGCAATATTTATTTATATCTACTTTATCTTTTATTATAACTAAGGAAAACTGTAATTATAACTATATTTTCTTCAACTCTATCAAAGACTCCAGAAGATATAATATTACCTAGGTGAACAGGAAGTGAATTGTAAGCAACTTCCAAAACTAGAATTGACAGAGACATCTTGCTGCCTGGACATTCACCAAATTTCTTCTGTAATGTTACGACATCCATCTTCAGCCTACAAGCCCATAGTTTCTGAAATATTTTTCCATGAAGCAGAAAATTTGAAGATCTCTTATGCCTTGTAGTGACAAGTCCATCAGTTGCTTTCTAATGTGTTCTGCAGAATGTCTGTCAGACTCTTTCATGAAGCAGGAACCCTAAAGGACTGTGTCACCTTCTTTAGCCAACTTTAGCAGTCATTTTTCTGCAGGTGTGCATGTCCATTTTATACAGCATAACATCCAGCAGTCTAGGCAAGAGCAGCTTCTTGTCCAAATGGCTAACCAACTCCATGAGGTGCTTCTTTGATGACCATTATCCTCTTGAAGTAGATTAGTGCTGCCAGGAGAAGATGTGTCTCATTGTCATGAAAAGTCATAAGTTTTCAAACATTTTAAGTGCCATATTCTGTTAGTCTTTGAAAGGTTTGAATAGCTATTCATCTGAAATATAACTCTACACATTTGGAAAATCTAACTAACATGATTACAGGCTTGGTTAGTAGAGATGATTATCTATTAACCTGTATTTATTAATTATACATTGTATTTTAAATGAGCTGCACAAACACAGTACCTTAATCAAGAACAGAAATATACATATAACATAATTGACTTTACTGTATCAATAGACCAAGATCCCTACCAATGCAAAGTATTCATCTCTATAGCATATCCCCCTTTAACTGTAAACAAACATTTGTAAACAATCATTTAGGAAATTTGGGTGCTGTTTTCTAGACTACTTCCTGCTGATTGGGTCACTGTTAATCGTGTCTTTTATGGGATATCCTGTATAGTTATTTCATCTCAGCCTTTCAGTTCTGAAGCTGTTGTAGTTGTTGAACCACCTAGGCTATCACTTCAGGATATCTTATTTGATCAAGCCATATTAGCCTGAAAGGAATTCACAGGTTCTTATCTTCTGTGGAAACAAAAGCAAAACCTCTTTTCCAAGGCAACATATCCTTAGACTCAAATTTTGAAGTCAATAAACCTTTAAAATATATATGTTGGTTTATTTTAGCAGGGTGTACAATGTACTTAGCTCTGTACCTAGCTCGTTCATAGTCAAAAAGTTCAATAAAATCACAAATATATATATATATATATATATATATATATATATATATATATATATATATATATAAAATCCGGACTGTGTATTTTCCATTTTTACATGGCTATTTTTCTTTACTCCTTTAATCTATGACTGTCTATATTCTTTTTCTATCTCTACCAAGCCTAAGTACATGTTTTGAATACACTGTCTCTTTTTTAGGGGTCCTTTATGCCTGAATCTGTCCTATTGCGTATCTGTAATCCTTTTCTATCCAAGAGAGCTTCTTAAAAGGCTAAGTGGTGTGGCTAGGAATAAGTCTGCTTTGCCTTTTGGCTCTGCCCATTCCAACATGGCAGACATCCATTTGGTGCCAGCCATACACGCCATGCTCACACGTCCATTTCCAGGCACACAGTAGGTCTATGTTGCCATTAAGCAAGTTGTATCACTTTTCTTACAAACCCCATTCAAATTATCAGGGTCCTGAAAGATCCAGAATTATTTGTGCAACTAGCACAAACCAGGAAGCCTTTTAAAAGGAGCCATGCAGTTTTTGCTGCTACTACTGAGTCAGGAAGCCTTCTCTTAAATGAATTGTGCCTCTGCTTGCTTCTAGCAAACAGAGCAAATCTGAAAAAAATACAGCTACCAAGAAGTCATGTTTAATTATATTCTTTTGTGTCTATAATTTCTTTTTAAAGTCTCTCAGGTTTTTTTTTTTTTTTGTGGATATTGGTGCCCCACGTTGGCATGTTATTTTGTAGGCATAGGCTGCTTGTTTATGTCCTGGCCTCCCAGACCTGAAATAATTACACAGAAGCTGTATTAATTAAAACACTGCTTGGTCTATTATCTTATGCATATTTCTAGCTAGCTCTTATATCTTAAATTAACCCATTTCTATTAATCTGTGCATCACCATGAGGTCATGGCCTACATGCAAGTTTCTAGCAGGCTTTCATGTGTGTCTTTCTCTTTCAGTGCCTACATGGCATCTCCCTGACTTCCACCTTTTTTCTGCTCTATCTCTACTTGGAATTCCTGCCTTGCCCTATTCTATGTTGCCATAGGCCCAAAGCAGCTTCCTTATTAACCATTGGTAGTAAGGCATATTTACAGCATATAGATGGGAATCCCATATCACTAAGGAGAGTGATTTAAGTAAAGGTGTACTCTTTTTTATATTCAAAAACCAAATGAAAAATGTCAAGAGAAAAGAAAGTTGTAGGAAACAGCTACATAGCAAATGGGTACTTGGTTCCATCTTAGGTTAAATTATGACCACATATTACATCCTCATCTGTGGATCCCATAGCCACATAACTTTACCTTTTTTACACCCCTCAGATTTATATGTTAAAGTTCAATACACTAAAGTAATAGCTATAAGAAGTAGTACTCTGAGGGAGTAATTATTTAGTTCAGAACCATCAAAAATGGTATTAATACCTGTGGTGACTTGAATGATAATGTTTGCCATAGGCTAATATATTTGAACACATGATCTCCAGTTGATGGCACTGTTTCTGGATAATTAGGTGGTGTGGACTTACTAGAGGAAGTATGTTACTGAGAATAGGCTTTGAGAGTTTGGAGACCAATACCATGGGTTGTTATCTCTTATTCATGCATGTGATTCAAGATGTGAACACTTTTTTCTTGCTTTTGCCATCATGATTACTTCATGAACTCTTGTACCTCTGGAAAAGTAAGCCAAAATAAATTATGTTATAATTTGCCTTAGGAATATTATTACAGTAATGGAAAAGTAATTACTAAATAAAAGTATTGGAAGTATCCTTGTTATTGAGGCTTATGATGGTTTTGAATAAAAATGGCTCCATATGCTCATATGTTCAAGTGCTTGGTCCCAAGTTTGGGAAACTCTTTCGGAAGGATTAGGAGGTCTGGTCTTGTTGGAAGAGGTACATCATTGGGGGTGGGCTTTGAGTTAGCAAAAATCCACACCATTATCAACTATCTCTTTCTCTGCCTTGTGCTTGTAGATCAGATCTAAGCACTCAGATATTCGTTTGGCACCATGCCTTCCTTCCAGCTGTCATGTTTCCCATCATGATGATCATGGACTTTAATGCTCTGGGACCTAGATCCCTAAAAAACTCTTTTATAAGGTGCCTTGTCTGTGGTGCTTTGTTAGTACAGCAAACAAGTAAAGTAATCAAGAAAAGACCCAATATAATTGGCTTCATTTGCTTTTTCTATCATGTGAAAACCCAGCAAAAGGCCCTATCCATGATTAAACAAGTTCTTACCATATACTAGGCATATTGACACATTGCTGTTGAACTTTTCAGAACACTGAGAAACAAACTTATAAACTTTCAAGTTTGTGGTATCTTGTTATTCTTTCTACAAGATGTCGAAGACATCTTGCAAACTGTATTTTCCATATATGATTACTTTAAGGACCCTGATACACAATGATTACCCTGAATTATCTAGTTCACTCAATGTGAACTTAAAAGAGCGAGAGGGCGAAGAGTGATACAAAGTCAGTGTGTCACACAAAAGAAAATTAATGGAACTGGAAGTCATTATGTTAAGCAAAATAAGCCCAATTTAGAAGACAGATACTTAATATTATCTATCACATGTAGAAGACAGTTGTAAATTTGAGTATATGTAGATACAGTTGCAGCAAGAAAACACTACATTGAGTTTTTCAGTTTCAGTTCCTGATAATAACTCACTGAAATTTCCAACAAACTCCTTCTTAACCAGCTCCAGTCTCTAGACCAGAGGTGGTTAAGGAAGAGTTTAACTTCCAGTTCTTATGATGCTGGAGAAACCAGTAAATAATGCAATAGGGGAAATTTTCAGTGTGATAGGTTAAGATATAATGAGAGTTTATGTGTGTTCAGAGAAGTTTTGCAGTAATTACTAGAAGCTGTACTTATTCCTGCAGTGCTTTCAGCCCACTGATTGATATAGAACTAGTGATCTCAGA
This sequence comes from Alexandromys fortis, assembly GCF_014885135.2. NCBI lineage: Eukaryota > Metazoa > Chordata > Mammalia > Rodentia > Cricetidae > Alexandromys > Alexandromys fortis. The sequence continues at coordinate 1,716,639 of NW_026068104.1, forward strand.
CACAAAGGTCAAAGGCAAGCATCATTATCTTTGGTTATTTTACTTTACTTCAAGAAAACATATGACATTTATACTGATCAGAAGAATTTGCTTTTCTATATTTTTCTTTATTTTTGGACATTTGCATGTATATGTACAATGTTTTGGGATTATATGCACTCCCCATACCCTTCGTTAAACTCATTCCTTTCCCTCTGAAACTCTTTAACCTTGAATGGATACGTCATCAAATAAAATGACACACACTGCTCCAACAATCATAAATAGTATTAGCCTCTAAGAAAGGAAGAAATGGGCCCCATAGGCACTTCATCTATCCAAAATGAAACGTTGGAGTGTCCAGACTTGAGGATGTTGGGAAGCAGGTAATATAGTTCCACTGAGGGGTGAACATTCAACAATTGCTTATTCTAAGTTCTTTGAACAGATAAGAATGTCTCTGAATTAACTGTCATTGTCTACAAGAAGTTTTTCTTTTAAATTGTTGACTTCCCAGTCCATTTTAAGTTACATGCAGATACAATTTCTTACATCTTTAGCACTGATATTTCCTGTCTAACATAGGACCTAGAACATTGCAAGCAGTCAATATACATTTGATGAATGAAATAATGGGAGTAAAAGATGCACTGTGGGAGACTCTGAAATGTTAAAAGATATTTAAAATATTTTTATTTACAAACATGCTTTCATGGAGATCACCTTTATATGAAAAGAAGAATGCTAACAAATGGATTTATCACATATTCAATATACTGAATAGTTCACTCTGTCACATTTTACGTTTGGAAATAGGTATAGCAATGAACAAAATAAAACCTTTTCTCTTGTACAATCATGTGGTATTTTAAGGGGAGACAAAGATAAAAAGACAAAGGGGAAATAACAAAATTATATACTATGTCTTCTTATATAGCCTTCTAGATCTTACAAAAAGATGATATTGTTTATCCACTTTTGGTAGACAATAAATTTGGTATGATGGTCTCAGTAAATGGATTTGAATAAGCCATCCATGCTATAATGAGGATCCCCTTACCATTATATTTTGCCTGGGGTTTGTTATTTGATAAATGAAGAATATTTGTCACTTGTTTAAAGAATTCTATAGCAACTACTATGCTACACTGGGAGAATCTCTCCCTCTGTCTCTTTCTCTCATTTCTGTTATTATCAATACATTTATATTCATCTTTGTCTTGTGATGAAGTTATAAACAGTTTGCACACTTTACATTCTATGATACCCATCATACACACACACACACACACACACACACACAAAACCCACAAGTTCAGAGGCATAAGGGAACTGTTATAAACCTTTTTAGTATATTATGGTGGATTAAGAATATCAATATTTGTTCAGCTCCAGAATCCACTGCATACCACACCTCATATCACTCTTCTTGGCCCAAATGATGTCAAAAATATAATCTTATTTGGTCTGCTTTGTAATCTGTCACAAGCACTATGGAAATCACTCTGCAAGTTTTTCTAAAAATTAGAACTAGAACTTCTGTGTTTAGCCAGTTATGCCACTCAAGGCATATACCTAAAGGAGTCTATATCTTATTCAAAGACACTTGCCCAACCATGTCCATTTCTGCTCTTGTCACAAAAACTTGCCAATGGAATCAGCCCATATATGTACTAATACAAGCGGCGGGGCTGTGTCCCCAGCACCTGGCCACCCGCATGGCTAGCTTTACACCAGAAATAACAACACACAAACTGTATTCTTTTAAACACTGTTTGGCCCATTATATCTAGCCTCTTCTCGGCTAACTCTCGCACCTGGACTAGCCCATTTCTAATAATGTGTGTAGCACCCCAAGGTGTACTTACCGGGAAGATTCTAGCCTACATCCATCCTGGGTCAGAGCTTCATTGCATGTGCCCGGGAAAGGGGAGCATGGCCTCTGAGCTCACTTCCTCTTCCTCATAGCATTCTGTTCTGTTTACTCCACCCACATATGTTCTAAGGTATGAGGCCAAGCAGTTTCTTTATTACTTAACCAATGTAATCAACAGATTGATATATGACACTCCCACATCACATATATTCATTAAAGAATGAATAATGAAATTGTGTTACTTGTACAGAATGTAATTTTACTCATCTGTATGAAAAATTAAATTTGTAAGTAAGCAGATAGACTTGAAAAATTACACTGTGTGATGCAATCCATAATTAGAAATAAAATACAGTGTGTTCTCTTCATATGTCAGTTCTAGCTTTGAATGTTTAGATTTATGTGTTGAACTTGGAGTGACCAGAGAAGACAAGAACCTAGGAAAATGGTCATTGTTTGGAAGATGCCTCAAAGGATAATAATAGATATACAAAAGAGTGTGAATACTTGAAGCAGTAGACTGAGTAGAGGAGATGAACAGGGAGGGTTAATGAAAATGAATACTGTGGGTGAAATCCTTATGGATGACTGCTACTTTCAAGCCACCTAAAAAATATGAGAAGGGTTATATAACTTGAAGGAATGAATAATGCTGAACCTGGTAATCCAAGGTTATTAAGCTAAAATTTTAGTGTCAACTACAGGAGAAATATTTATGTGTTGTTAATTGTGGAAACCTCAGAGGCTACCAAAACAATGCAGGCTATTATCATTCCTCTTGGCTGTCCCCCAGAGTCAGATTATAAATCCTTATTGCTGAAGATACCACATATTGGAGAAATCAGGGTGAACATGAACTGGAAGCTTCCTCCTTGGTAGACAATATTCACAGTGCTAGTAGGTAAATTCAAGCTGCCGAGGGAGCAAACACATTAATAGTTATGCTAGATAACTTTATGTCACAAGCCCAAGTCATTTTAGAAGAGGGAGCATCAATTGAGAAAATGACTCCACCAGAAAATATTGTGATGTATTTTCTTGTCTTATGATTGATGTTGTTTTGCCCATGTGAGTATGGGTAGTGACACCCCTGGATGGTAGTTTTTGGTGTTAGAAGAAAGCAGATTGAGCAAACCATAGAGGGAAAGCCAGTAAGCAGTAATTCTCCATGGATTCTGCTTGAGTTCCTATCTATGAGTTCCTGCCTTGGCTTCTCTTAATGGACTATGATTCAGGACATGTAAACTGAAATAAAGCTGTTCTTTCCCAAGTTGCATTTGGTCATGGTGTTTTATGACAGCAAGTTAAACCCTAACTAAGACAATAGTCCTACCCAACTGAGAACCCTATGAATTACAATACTAACCTGCCAAAGAAGATATATCCAGTGAAATAATAGAGATACTACTGCCATGGGGACAACCAAATCCTCTCTGGTAGGAATTAAGGACTGACACACAGGAGGGAATTCATGCCTGGTACTATAATCCTGGTTAAAAACATATGACTGAGAAGGTCTTATGCCCTATGGGCACTTACACTTTAGTTTGGCTAAACTGATTCAGTGCCAAGCTGACTTGTAAATACTTAGGTTCATTTTATATACAAATGCTAGTCATGGACTTAATTAGGAAGAAAAAATATTTTTATAATGAAAGCTAGCAAATGCAGAGAATCATGGCTACAAACAGTACTAAGACTAAGTGACTGGACAGTACTCAGTCCTCAAGAAGACCTTCATAGCACCCCCTATAAGACTCAGGGGACAACACAGATGAAGGGTGGGGGAAATATAAGGGTCAGTGATAGGGGAAAGAGACATGAAATGCTTTCTTGTGGACTTTACACAACTAATAATCATCATATCATAACAGCAGTGACTGCCAGCCATGGACATACAAAAGGCTACACCTGTCAACAGTCAGTCATAGGTCTGTGAGAGGCCCATGCAGTCCTATAGCTTTCTGTTGAACTCTGGCTACTCATGGATACTTGAAGAGAGGAAATCACTGTTTTCTGTTGTTTACCCACTGGTGAGGTCACAGTGTGTAGGTGATTTTAATAGGAATGGACACCAGAAACTCATATTTGAATGCTTGGCATGTAGGGAGTGACACTGTTAGGAAATGTGGCCTTGCTGAGGTAGGTATGACCTTACTGGAGGAAGTGTGTTACTGTGGCATCAGATTTTGAGGTCTTATATGCTCAAGCTTTGACAGTGTGGTACACAGTCTCCTTTGCTGTCTGTGGATCAAGGTGTAGAACTCTCAGCTCCTTCTCCAGTACATGTCTGCCTGCATTCCCACAATGCTTCACATCATGATGATAATGACCTAAACGTCTGAAACTGTAAACCAGCCCCAATTAAATGTTTTCATTTATAAGAGTTGCTGTGGGCACGGCCATTGTTAATCTTAATTGGTCACAAGACAAAGACATGAATGTGAGAAAGAGGTATGTTTATGTGTGTGTATGTGTATGTGTGTGTGCGTGTGCACATGCACATGAGTGTTTGTGATAGGTAATAGGGTTGGAGATAAATAATAGAAAGTGGAATGACAGCAATCAAAAAGTAAAATATAATATATTGAAATTGTTCAAAGAAAATCAAAAACAGCTAAAGGAAAATGCTCTTAAGTTCTCAGTTTCTGCTGGAGTGCTAATAAGGCCCTGTGCAGCAGTGTTGTGCAGATATAGGTCTTAGCTCACTAAGTCTAATGTTCTAGAGAGTGGCAGGTACTGGAACCGAAATAACACAGATACTATTGAAACACAGACTGCCAATTTCCACGCTAGTGTGTGGATGTAGAGGGTGTTACATTAAGTTCTCTTACTCACTCTTACTTTTCCCTGTGCCACACACGTTACTTTTGCTTTTACTCGCTGGCTTTCCAGATTTCCCAGTCTCATTAATCCTCTAGTCCAGGTCCCTGGTGCAGTGCAATGATTGGAGACGCATTACATTCTGTACCTGGCTGGGAGAAGAGGCTGGAACTCTCATGTGAGACTGCACACTACTTTTAATTAGCTGCAGCTGATTTTCCATAACCTGGATGCAGGCCTGAACTGCTGCAGCTTAGATCATTTGAATAACAGGCAGCATTGATGGAGAGCTCCCAGCCCCTGATGGGACCCTGTCTAGTTTGAGCTAAAGAAGCTGATGTGATTAAGTGTGGGGCTTTTGATTAGGTGGACTTTGACAAGGCTTATTTGATTGTGTCAGGCTGGGGTTTCTTGAGGAATTGCCTCTGTCTCAAAATTGAACCACAACTTGACATGTCTTGGAACCTGGGATTTCCAGGCTGTGAGGCTGAAGGAATTAATTTTAATTGGCTAAAAGTAAAGACTGAGGAATTCAGAATATAACACAGGCCCCTATTATCTCACCCAACCATTTGTTTTCCTATCATGAACTCTAATTTAAATGACATCCACAAGCTCCAGAGATCATTTTATAATCTTTGCACTGTGCCTGAGAGTTTAAAAATGTACCCACCCAACGCTGGTTCATAGCCTACACTGTAGGAGGCATATCAGGACCTTATTTTAATCCTGCATCCTTAACAGAGAATGTAGACAGGTTATCTGAACAAGGCAACGGTGAAAGAAGGGGTGGGGGAAGGGGTTAGTGTGGCCTTGAAGTTTAGACCATGTGCAACTCATTATTCATTTCACTAAACACTGCAACATTATGCCCTTTCTAGGGAAGTGAAAACCTATGGGACCTGCCATAAAGATCGTGATCAGTAGTTCCTTAATTACTGCAAAGTCGAATCTTGTTGGCAATTCAAAAGAATCCCCAAGCCACTTCCCCTATGTTCCTCCAGAGTGTGTCTGGGAGGTTGTTGAACACTTAGGCTTATATATGACCATAGTAAATGCTGCATCAAAACATATATCAAAACATTGTCTTGTACACTTTGAAATGTATACATGTTTCATTTCTCAGTTTCATAGCAACAATGTGAAATTTAGTAAAGTTTACCTGGATCATATAGATTAGTACCAATCCGTGATCTAACACTTGGGATTGTTTGGGAAAGAATGGTGCTTTGTGACGTAAAGGAAGTTGATCTTATAGTCAGTTTTATTTGTGGGTACTTTGTATTTCATGTTGACCTAAAGTACTAAAATGGACCCAGCTTTCCACAGAACTAAATTCACAATGGTTTTCATTACTTGTTAATGATATAGAGCCTAAGATGATTTTTAGAAAAAAAGCAATAATGTGTAATGAATGAAAACTACTTTTAAAGAGAAAAGAATATGCTAATCACAAACTCAGTTCTGGGAGGTGATTCTGTAATAACTCTGGGTGAATTCTGTGTGCTTGCCTCTTCTCTATCATAAGCTTATAAAAGCTGCAATGGCTCATTCATTCTAGGATTCCACCAGTAGCTGTGGCGATAAGCGACAGTTGGGGGGGGGGGTTGCACCTGTGTGATGCTCTCCTACTATTTCTGACTTCCTGCAATTTGTGAAAAACCTCCAATCAGACATACACACTATTCTCATGCTTCCCTGGCCACAGCATCATTCTTAGGAATTAAAATTTAGAAAGATTAATTAGTTTGCTGCTGTAGAGCATGTGGAAGATGGCTGCTCCCATGATGCATGTAGAGAGGGTGCTCCAGGCCTGTGATTCATTGCTCTGTCGGCAGTGTGAGATACACTGTATGAAAATGCCATATAAATGCAAATACAAATACAAACACCGCCTTCCCCTGTTGGCTTGTGATAAGGTGTTCATCCAGATGAGACATTAAGATTTAAAAGCAGAAAAGTAATAGCTGGGAAGGAAAAAACACACACAATTACTTCTCAAACAAAGTTTCCTTTTTAAGAAAGTCATTAAAGTACTTGCTGTCTCCTTTCCCTCACCAACGGCAGTTTTTTTTTTTTTTTCACTGCCTAAATGGGTAGCTCCTAGTCAGAAATGATGCATTTGTGATTAATTTAATTAAGAAGGAAATGACTTTGGAAAGGGGATTAGGATGATGAGTGATCGGATGTGCAAAGAAGTATGTCTTCCTAAGAGGTTAGTAGCTCACAATCAAGTTGCCTCTGATACGGGCTTTAGTACTTGACTCAATAATGAATTTGAATCTTGACTTTATATAATCCCTTACATCCTCCAAATTCTTTAAATGTTGTGGGGGGAGGACAAACATAAGGCCTATGAAGACTTATGGTATGAGCCTGATGCTTGTCTCCTAAGGAAAGTAGGCAGAAAGCATTTGCGTGAATGATTTTCTCAGTTGTACTTCCTGATTCAGTGGCCACCTGATGGCTTAATATTGATATGAGATGTCACTAAAATTGAAATTTAAAATCAAATAAATACTGGTTGTTTAGAATTTTAGCACTGCAACATACGTGAATGCAATTTACCATTTCCAAAATTGAAGATGTAGCTGGACTTAATAAGCAAAGTCACTTTTAAATCAGGTAGTATTCTTAAATAAGTGCATGTAAACTCTCATCCAGTTTTTATCCAGACTAGAATTGAAAATCCATAGAAGCTTCTTTTTGTGACAGATAGGAACTACTACAGGATACGTAACTGGCAAAAAGGCAGAAACTAGATGAATGAAAGGTGCCTAACCCCAAGGGAGACATCTACAAACCCTAAGGCTCAAGGAAAATCTTGGAAGAGGGAGGAGAAGGACATCTAATGCCAGCTAGTGTCTTCTAGTCATGACTGGGATGATACATGCAATAAAATCTCAACAACATGTCTACCTAAACAAGATCTTGGGTAGGATAAACTGTTATAAGAGCAAGTAAATATAGTTACACTGTGTATATATTATTTAAATATGGATGGCCAACTTCTGGGATATAAACATGGGATATCTGCATGAGATGGAAGATTTACCTACTTTAATAGATTTCAAACTATGCTCTGAGAGTTGCTAAAATTTTCCACAACAATTCATCAAAAGCAGTTGCCTATATTAAAAGTGGGGAAGGTCAGCCAAAAAAGATAAAAGTAAATTTGTAATAGCTCTAAGAATAACATTTCTTTATCATTCATGACCATCAATAAATCTCTATTACTTCATTCCTTCTATGAAATGAGCACTGATTAATTTTTTTTCAGTGAAAACCTGAGTGAATAGGAAGAAACAACTGATTATTAATAACAGCAACATAATAAAATATAAGAATAAAGAAAGTTCAGAAGTCGTGTGTGTGTATGTGTGTGTGTGTGTGTTGATGTTTGTGGAGAAGAGGTGAATGGAAAAAAATAAAACTGTCACTGAAGACCTGCGGTAAAGAAAAGCAATATTTGAAGTGATTTGAATTTTAAGTAATGAGAAAAATACAGAATAGCAGAGTGTAAAGTGAGAAGAGGCAGAATAATAATGCATGTTGTTTAATACCTTATTTGTCTTGTATTCCTACAGATTCAGTTTATTATATACTTCTAAGCATTCCGTAGGTACAAAATAATATTGTATAGTCATGAAAATGAGTCATATTTAAAGGATAATGTATTGATATTATGGTTTTTAAGTTGGAAGATGTCAATATCTTATACTTTTTTCTCAAAATTCCAACTTTAAAAGATACTGTAGAATAAACATTTCTAATGTACTTAATACTTGACAAATGCCACTTGCAAGCTATGTGCTTTTTGTTAAGCTCCAAACCACTCTAATCTACTGTTTTACTACCTATGAAGTAAAAATAGTGGCAATGAATCTTGATTGCACTATAGTAGGGATTCAACATAAGGGCACATAGATAAATAATCTTTTTTTCTCACTGAAGTCAAATGTGGTATAGTAGAGTTATTTAGACATGTGTTTAAATATTAGGTCCACTTCTAGTGTGTATATGAACTTGAAAATGTCATGATCATCTCTGAGAGTCAAAGAATACGCTTGTTCTTGTAAAGATGATTTAGCAAGTTAATATATGTAGAATGTTAGTACTGGATAATTGGTAGCCAAGTACTTATATGATTGCCGTGGAAGATCTCATTGAGCATTTTCCTCTCTCTTGAACTCTTTCCCAGCTGGTATGCAACCTCTTATAATGTTCTTTCTAAGTTAAAACAATATGCCAACTGAATTCTGACCAGAGAAGTGAATTATCTCTAGTTTTCTCTAAATTACCATACATATACTAGAGCAGATCAGGCTACATTAGTTGTCTTTTCTATCCCTTGATCAGAGTTGACTCACATTAACTTCCCAGGAGGAATATCACATATGATGCCTAATCACATTCTCACTATTATTCCGTTCTTGTGTATGTAATTCCTCTGACATACATTTATAACTTGATTGAACAATATGTTAAAAATATATGTATATATAAGAAATATGCATATGTGTGTTTCTTAATTTGTATACTAACCAGTTAACTCTAGAATATGCAGCTTTCTAGTTGTAGGATGGACACAGTAGCTTTCATCTGCTCTTCCAATGCTTCTGAGGGTTGAAAATTGAAAACTCTTCACTGATTTCCTATAGGATGTGAAGGAAAACTGTTACATGAAATAGTAATGTTTCTTCCATAATGGTTAGTTACATTTCATTGCTTTCTTTAAATACACACTGGACCAATTCTGATGCTTCCGAAGGACATTATTTATTCAACATGCCATTAGGCTTGCCCTGGCTGGTTGTATTGATAACACTTCATCTTGTACCTTGAAAAATACATTACTAAGAGGGCAATGAAAAGTTGAACTCCCAATTGAAAATACTTTTATAAAATGATGGGCTATGGAGGATTTCTCTCTTTACATATAGCTGTATTAATGGTGAACTTTGAACAAACAATATAGCACATATTTCTGCAACCAAACTATGTGGATTTAAATCTCAACTCTACACCCTAACTGTGTGAACTTTAAGGAGATTACTATATTTTTGTGTTTAATTTCTTTCTCTAGAATGAGGACTAAATAAGTTTTATAATATAGAGATAGTTATTGTTAGATAGCAAGAACCATGTGTTAGCTATCATTTTTATTCTAATATTGTATGGTTATAACTCTATATTCTAGTATGTCACTCTCCTAATTGATTTTTAAGATTCAATAGTGGGTATTAGATTTCCAATTTCTACTTCAGTTCATTAGAATATTCTATAGCTCTATTTGAAAATGTTTATTTTTCTTTCTTAATTATTATTATTAAATTATTCTCTGTGTGTGAATGTATGGGTGCACATGTAATGTATATGAAGACCAGAGTAAAACTTCAAGAGATTGATTCTTGCCTTCTGCTTTATTCCCAGGATAGAAATTAGATCAGCAAGATTGCATGGCAAGCATTTTTACTGTCTGAGGCAACTCTCAGCCCAGTGGTTCTCAACCTTCCTAATGCTGTGACCCTCTAAAACAGTATTCATGTTGTGGTGACTTCCCAACCAGGAAAACTATTTTTGTTGTTACTTAATAACTGCAACTTTACTATTGTTATGAATCATAATGCAAATATTAGTAGTTTTTGATGCTCTTAATGAAAGGGTCATTCAACCCCAAAGGGGCCACAATCACAGGTTGAGAAACATTGTCCTAGCCCTTTTATCTTATCTTATTTATCTATTATATATATATATATACATACTTTTATTTATTCTGAAATATTGTATTGGATTTTTTTTCCTTTGATAACAATTTCTTGAGTTCTTTGTATATTTTGGAGATCAGTCCTCTGTCTGATGTGGGATTGGTAAAGATCTTTTCCCATTCTGTAGGCTGCTGTTTTGTCTCCATCTTGTATTCTAAACATCTTGATGTAACTGAAAGACCAAATGTACTTGTGGCACAACTGAGCATCCTTTGGATATATACCCCAAAGTGGTATTACTGGGTCTTGAAAAAGGTTGTTTCCTAATTTTCTGAGAAATTGCCACACTGACATCCAAAACGGTTGTACTCCCACCACCAATGCAGAAGTATTTCCTTTTCCCCACAACCTCTCCAGCATAATATATCATCAGTGTTTTTGATCTTGGCCATTCTTACAGGTATAAGATGGAATCTCAGAGTTGTTTTGATTTGCATTTCTCTGATTACTAAGGAAAGTTCTCTGTTTAGGTCTGTACTCCATTTTTTTATTGCATTATTTATTCTTTTGATGACCATTTTCTTGAGTTCTTTGTATATTTTGAAGATCAGACCTCTCTGTTTGATGTGAAGTTAGTGAAGATCCTTTCCTATTCTGTAGGCTGTCATTTTGCCTTTTTGACCATGTCCATTGCTTTACAGAAGCTTTTCAGTTTCAGGAGGTCCCATTTATTAACTGTTTCTCTCAGTGTCTGTTCTGCAGGGGTTATATTTAGGAAGTGGTTTCCTGTGACAATGCGTTCAAGTGTACTTCCCACCTTTTCTTCTATAAGGTTCAGTGTGGCTGGCTTTAAGATGTTGAAATCTTTGCTCCATTTGGACTTGAGCTTTGTACATGGTGATAGATATGATGGCTCTATTTTCATTCTTCTACATGTTGATATCCAGTTATGCCAGCTCCATTTGTTAAATATGCTTTTTTTTCATTTGATATTTTTTGCTTCTTTGTCAAAAATCAGGTATTTGAAGGTGTGTGGATTAATATCTGGGTCTTCTATTCGATTCCATTGGTCCTTCATCTCTTAAGTACTATGAATAGAGCAGCAAAGAATTTGAATATTCAAGTATCTCTATAATTATTTGGGAATATACCTAAGAGTGGCATAATTTTTTCACATGGTAGGTACATTTCTAGTTTTTTAAAAAAATTCTAGACTTATTTTCTGAGTGGTTTCACTAGTTTATCCTCTCACCGACAGGAAATAATGGTTCTCCTTAGCATACATACACTCTAGAATTTGTTGTCTTTGAATTTCTGATGATAGCCATTCTGGCTGGAGTGAGACAGAACTTTAATGTGGTTTTTAACCTGCATTTCTCTTATTAATTATTTTTATTTATTTTGAGGATTTTCTATTCAATTACAAAATCCATTTTTAATTGAGTTGTGTCTTTTCTTGATGCTCTGTTTTTGATTTTGTTTTTATTTTGAATTCTTTGTTTATTTTGACACAAATATTCTGTCCAATGTATACCTTGCAAAGATTGTCTCACTTTATGTGTGTTTCTTTTTCACTCAATTGACTAATTTCTTTTCTTTACTAGATTTTCTTTACTAGATTCTTTGAGCTTTATTAGCTATTTGTCAATTTTTGGTCTTATTCCCTGAGTTACAGAATTTCATTTGCCTACAAATTAAATTATACTCTCTTTTCTTTAGCAGTTTTAGGATATCAGTTCTTATGTTTTGGTTTATGGATATTTTTTGAGTTGAGTTTTGTGTATGATGTCAGATCTTTTTAAATTTATCTAGAATTCCACTCATTTTCATTAACTCCACATCTTCTGCATTTATCCAAATGATTATTGTATCATTTCATCATTACTATAATAGTCTTAAACTTTCTATTATTTTCAACTGTACTCCTACCTGGAATGTTCTTAATATATCTAGTGAGGTCACTACATAGATTTATGCTAGATCACAACTTTTCAATGAACATAATCCAGTGAATTTTATTTCAGAGTAAACACAAAATTAGTGACATGACTTCTATGGCTGTTCATGGTCAGTCCTTCATCAAGCCTCTGATATTCTCTTTCTTTTGTATTTCTTAATTGGCATCTCCCACTTATAATAATATTCTTGCTATATCTAAAATACATTCGGAATACTAACTAAGGCTTACTGTTGCTGCTTTTACTGCATGAAAACTTAGATGAGTCACTTCTTTTAGGTCTTTGATTAAACGTCACTTATTCAGTGAGATCTTTCCTGGACATGTATATAAAACTATACTCTCTCCAAAATCTCTATCTTTGCTGCCTACTACCAAACTTCTTTCTACATAGTATTGAATATCATGTGCTATACCACACAGTTTATTTTATTTGAATAATACTTCACCTGCTGAGGCTTATTATTAGATAGCTTTTAAATTTAAATTAATCCATATTTTTTATCTATATTTTGTCACAAAGTTTGTAGCTTTTTCTCTCATTTTTTACATGCCCTTTTTCTTTAGCAGCTGGCTGGCATCTCCCAGACTCAGCCCTTCTTCTCAGATATTTCTCCTTTGTTTTTCCACCTGGCTCTATCCTGACATGCCATAGATCAAAGCAGCATTATTTATCAACCAAGGAGAACAACAGATATTCACAACATACAGAAAGATCATGCCACAACATTTCCCCCTTTCTGTCTAGCAAAAAGAAAGATTTTCATGTTGGCATACTAAAATTACATGTAACAAAACAGTTGTCAAGCAAGATTCAGTTACAGTATTCAGTCCATTTGTAATTAGAAAAATTAAAGAAAGTACTGTGTCATCCATCATACTTTTGTGAGTCTAAAGTTTCATATGCAATTGTTGTAGGAGCCTACTTATTGGTTCCCAGCTGCTCAGCCCCAAAATAACCACACAGAAACTATATTATTTAAATTACTCCTTTGCCCATTAGCTCTAGCTTTTTTTTTAATTGAACATATTAATTGAACCCATCTCCACTAATCTGTGTATTGACATGAGGCTGTAGCTTACCAGGTAAATTTCCGGTGTCTGTCTCCAGTGGGCACTACATGGCTTCTCTATGATCCTGCCTCTTATCTCCCAGCATTAAGCTCAGTTTTCCCTACTTAGTTAAGTTCTGTTCTGCTATAGGTCCAAAGCAGTCCTTTATTAACCAAATGTTTTCACAGCATACTGAGGAGAATCCCACACAAACTCCCCTTTTCTGTTTAAATAAAAAGGAAAGTTTTAACTTTAACATAGAAAAATTACATACAACAAAATAGGTATCAAGCAAGAATAATAGTTAACTAAGGAAAATTATAACTATCAACTCTTCAACTCTATCAGAGAGTGCAGAAGGATATATTACCTAAGTAAACAGTAAGTTTATTGTAAGCATCTTCCAAAACTCTAGAACTGACAGAAACATCTCACTGCTTGTACAGTCACCTAACATTCTTCTGTACTGTTAGGCATCCATCCTCAGCCTATAGGCTCTTAGTGTCCAGCAGACTTCTGCATGACACAGAAAATTTCAAAGACAGTTCCACCTTTATTGGCAGTTTGTCAGTCACTTTCGTCTGTGTTATGCAGAATGTCTGGCAGACTTTTTCATGAATCACCTATGGATCATCTCACCTTTTGGCAAGTTTACCAGTCATTTCTCTATGTTTTTTTTCATGTCCAGTTCATCAAGAAGTCTAGATTAGAGCAGTTTCTTGACCAAATGGCTCACAAACACCATAAGAAGCCTCTTCAAGGACCAACTTCCTCTTGAAGTAGATTGGAGCTGCCAGGAGCATATGTGTTTCACTCTCAAAAAAAGTCTTAAACATTTTAAATGCTATATTATGTAGTCTTCAGAAGGTTTGAAGAATACCTATCCATCTTAAATAAAGCTCTGTACTCTAGAAAATCTAAATAACATGACTACAAGCTTGGTTATTATAGATGATTACTTATTAATCTATATTTCTTAATTATACATTGCATTTTAAATGAACTGTCAATAGAGCAAGACCCATACCAATGCAAAGTATCTATCTCTATAGCATATCCCCCTTTAAATGTAAATAAATATTTATAAACAATATTTGGGAATATGGGTACAGTTCTCTCCAAATTGCCTGATGTTTATTGGACAAAGTAATTTTTGAGAAATGTTCAAGGTCAACTTTTAGGGGCACTTGGTCCATCAAACCACATTCGTCTGGAAAGAATCCACAGGTTCTTAAGTTCTTTGGAAACCAAAAGCAGAATCTCTTTTTCAAAGCAAAATATTCTTAGACTTAAATTTTGAAGTCAAGAAACCTTTAAAGTATAATATGTTGGTTTAGCTTAGCAGCCCATACAATGAAATGTCTCTGTACTTAGCTCCTTCACAGTAAAAGAATTAAAAGAAAACACAATAATATACATAATTCAGTCTCTTGGTATATTCTCCATCTTTCTGTGACATTATTTTTTATTCTATTACTTTTTAATATTTGTTTTATTATCTTTACTCCCTTAATCTATGACTGCCTGTCCTCTTTTTCTTTAAAGACTTTACGTTTTTTAAAATCATTTGCTTCTTTATTTTTTTATTTATTTTTTTTTTGTTGAAAAAATTTCTGCCTCCTCCCCGCCTCCCATTTCCTTCCCCCTCCCCCCACTCCTCTCCCCTTCCCCCACTCCTCTCCCCCTCTCCCCACTCCTCTTCCCCTCCCCCC
>NW_026068104.1:1732358-1743657 GCF_014885135.2 Alexandromys fortis
ATGATTCTCAAAAAAAAAAAAAAAAAAAAAAAAAAAAAAAAAAAAAAAAAAAAAAAACATTTAAATGCCAGGTCTCCTGAAAGAGCCCAGAGGTCATGGTGGCAGCATAGCCCAGAAAGCCAGCATGCCTTTTTTTTCTACTGTTGAATCAGGAAAACCTGTCTCAATGGAGCCACAGTATTGAGCTGCACTTAACTCTGTATTTTTTATTTTTATTTTTTGTTTGACTAGAATTCTTTCCCAAACTCTCTCAGGTTTTAGGTGGATTTTAGTTTGTCACATTGGTGCTAGTTTGTTTTAGGGAGGCTTCTTGTTAGTTCCCAGCTGCTTAGTCCTGAAATTACCGCACAGAAACTATATTATTTAAATCACTGCTTGGCCCATTCATTTTACCTTCTTATTGGCTAACTCTTACATATTAATTTAACCCATCCTCATTAATCTGTATATCACCATAAGGCTGTGGCTTACGAGGTAATGTTCAAGCATCTGTCTCAGGTGGGGCCTACATGACTTCTCTTTAACTCTGCTTCCTTTCTCCCAGTATTCAGTTTAGTTTTCCCTGCCTACCTAAGTTCTGCCCTGCTATAGGTCCAAAACATTCCTTTATTAACCAATGATATTCACAGCAAACAGAGGAGAATCCCACATCATATAATGTATTTTTTATCAAAACTATGCAAAAGTATATTTTTTATTTATTTAATTTTTAAAATAATCATTTCTCATTTTACATACCAATCCCAGTTTCTTTTTTTCTTGCCTCCTGCTCCTTTCATTTTCTACATACCCTATCTCCCAACCACTCCTCAGAGAGGAAAAGGCTTCCCATGGGTAGTCAACATAGTTTGGCCCATCTCTTTGAGGCAGGATCAAGGCTCTCCCCCTATATTTAAGCTGAGCAAGGTATCCCTCTCAAGAGAATGGGCTCCAAAAATCCAATTCAAGCACTAGGGATAAATTCTGGTCCTACTGCCAGCGGCCTCACATACTATCCCTGACACACAATTGTCACCCATATTCAGAGGCTCTAGTTTGAGCCTATTCAGGTTCTCTTGCTTTCAATCTAGAGTCAACCTTTGGCTGATAACCCTAAAAATTGGGAAAGTAAGGATAAACATCAAGTTCTTTATCATATGACCAAATTGAATCACAGAAGAGCCCTTGGTTTGTTAGAAGCCAAATGAGTCCTAGTCTAGGTATCAAGTTCAGTAATAGTTTCATTGTATAGGATCTTTATCTTCAGTTAAGGGCCATTGGACAATCTAAGTAACATCTTGAAATAAAACAACTTGAGGCCAGCTTTAAAATTAAGCATAGTAAAGGCCAAAGAAATGTTGTTAATGCTGGATCCTGAAGGGGTGAAGAGGAATTGTCAGGATAGTTATGTTATAAGTTCATACTGGCTGCTTATTCAAGGATGTACATTTTGACTGGCTTTTAAGGAATGTAAGGTACTCAAAGAACTAGTGAGAATGGTTTATCTTTTAAACAAGAGAATAACTTTATTTCTCTCAGACCTTTGAAATCTTGCTGCAGCAGTAGGAAATTATTTGTATCTATCTTTTTTTTTTGGTAGGAGTCAAGGTTACTGGAAAGATAACCTTAGCTGAAACAGAATAAGCATGCCTCTGAAAATGAGGTTTATTTCACTGAAAAAAATTAATTCCATTTAGGCTCATTGGGTTCATAGTGACTAGAACAGAGTTGAGAATAAGACACGTTGTTTTCTATGCAGTCTTCCCAAAGTCTCTGTGAAATGTAATCTCAAAGGCACATGGATACTAGGAGATGATTGGAGCTGGGTGAGTTACTCTGCATTAAAGAGTAAATATAAGAAGACCAAGGATGCTAGAAAGAGAAAGGAATTAGGAGATTGGCAATTGAATAGTGATTTCTGGAAGGAATAGAAGCAGGAAGGAAGGAATTGGCACACAATTTTTTTCCCATCCACAGTTGTCTTTCTACCTATTTGTAAAAGAGATACAACTGTTGTTTTTGTCTTCAAAACCATATGTTGGGTTATCTTTTTTATTAGATGTGTTATGCTGAGCAAACTGCTTAACTTCTCTGAGCCTAAGTGTCTTTATCTCCAAAAGAAATTGTTACTTTAGCTGTGCCTTGGAGCAACTATGGTGAGTGAGATGGCAGTTGAAAAAACTCTAACACATAGTCTGGCACAAAATGGGCACTTAGGTATATGTAGATTTAAATTTGAATAGCAAGAAATCATATTGTGTTACACTTCTTTGAATATATAACACCATACACATTCTTACCCTTTTTTCTTACATGAATCTGGGTAGACAGATGTGATGTTGGTGGGTGGTGGTTACTATTGTTAACATTTTATCTTTTCGAGTGATCTATTTGCCTTCATTATCATCATTAAAAATCATTTATTTGCTTAAACACAGTTTTCTTAAAAAGAAACTTTTAAGAGGTGTAGTTTTTCGGTTGCATTTTATATGGAATTTCATTCTTTCTATGGCATTGTTTCAAACCCAAGACTACTGCTCTTATCATTCTAGAAGGTTGTTTCTGCAAGCATTCTTTCTTTGTAAAACAAACAGATGTGGGACATTTGTTCAGAGGAGTTCTTTAAAGGGCACTGTAATGTTTCTGCCTTTAGAGATGGACTTTTCTGACCTTTGTAGAGGCTAAGACCTTTTATCTGGATGGAGGATGGTGTCTATTTATGTTGATGATGTCACATCTGTGAGTATCCATTTTGATGATATAAAGAGTTGTTGATATTGAACTGTCACATGCTGAATCTAAGCTGAACTTACAGTTTGTATAAGAATGGTGGGGGCTTCAGTTGTGAAAGAGCTAAAGACACGTGTTAGCAATATACTATCCAGCTTTTCCCACTGTATGCAAACAGGGCTCCAGAGAAGAGAAACTGATGGCACTGTGAACACTAAGGTGAAGGAATGAAATCAGTCAGTCCCTTTATAGTATCAGAGTTCAATTTCTCAGTGACTTGACTCCTAAAAATACCCTTAGGTCCTTTGGGAAACAGTGCAAGGCAATGAGCTTTGGGAAAAGAATAGAAACAATGGGGGGCGGGGTTAAGCACGACTGCAGAGTCACAGACCCATAAAAAGAAGAAAAAGAAAAAAAGAGAAAAAACACCAGAGTCAAACTAAAAGAGACAGATGGTATTAGAGAGAGATTGGGAAAAACATAGGCAGAGAGACAGGCCATGGAAAACTCCATTATTCTCTGTATTAATGTAGAAGTCAGCTTTGGCTGTAGTTTCGAGTGAGACAAACAATCTGCCTTGGGGACTGCTTATAAAACCAGGAGCAAAATGCCTACTGGAAATGTCACTGTTCTGCTGAGAGATTCGAGTATCTCTTGGGATACATAGGGAAATCTGTGATGTACAAAAAATAGAATAAGGCAGATTTCTATAATAAAAAATGGAACTGGTAATTTTTAATAATTTTAGAATTAACCCAGAATAGACAAGTAAAATCAAGGCTGTCCTATCCCCAAAATATATAAATTAAGCATGCAAAAGTAAAAATATCCTACTACTATATGACTTCCACTCAAAGAGTTACTGTCAGAAATCATTGTCCTGAAATTTCCGCCCTGAATATTAAGATCTATGAGATGAGAATATTAATCCTAGTATTTTGAAGTGATGCTACTCACTTCTAAGGTAATTAGGTTATTCTTCAGACCTCAACCTAATTGGTTGCTCATTCAATTATAAAATTTGATATCTGTTCTTAAGGACATTTTCTTTAAAATACATAACACTCACTGTTACGTACTGTTCATAATATTGTCTTATCTATGTTTTCTCTCATAATTCATTGTATATGTTTCTATTTCAATTCATGCAGTTCTAAGAAATATCTACAGTATTACTTGTAATTGAAAAATCATATTGCATTTAACTAGAATCTCTACTCGGTTTTACCTGTTTCCAAATTTATGTTTTACCATTTATATTAATTGAAATTCAACTAAAATGTATAGATTAACATGCAAAACAGAAATGACATGACTGTAATTAAAGTCGACTGAAATTTCTTGCATGTTCAAGGGAATGCTAAAGAGAGAAAATTTGACTTGAAATTAATAAATAAAACACAAGAAATCAATTTTCTGTTCTCTGAATGGTCACTTGAAAGTTCCCTTGACTCTAAGTATAAGTTTGGTTGCAGTGCCTGCATAGTGTGGTGAAAGCAGGACAGGAAGTACAGCTTCAAGTCCTCTTGCCCTTTCCCAGCTGGCCTGCCACAGTTACTGGTTTTGTGACACTAGATACATCTGCAAATAAGGAGAGGTGAAGCTTTAGGTTTCCTTGTTTATTAGTTATCACCTGAACCCTTTGTCTTCCTTGGTTGGAGTAACACTAATTCATATTTAACCAATTCATTTTATTTACATTTAAGCATGTCTTATAAGTGTAAAGCAGGGCAATTACCCAGCTGACCTTTTGCCCAGGTCATCCTTTGGAGACCAAGTAATGGGGCAAGTAGCTGTAGGAGATGGGTTTGTAGATGTTGCCTAGTGACAGAGGTGAGTTCCTTCATGGCACCCATCTTCCTACGCATAGAATTTGTGCCAGTTTCTATCACCAATGACCTTGCCTTTCAAAACCCACTCAAATGAACTCCAAAATTACACAGATGTAAAGAGAGGAGACAAACCATTGTCCTGTGCTTAATAAGCTCTTGCTGTTCTCCCTTTTCCATGCTGTCCACACATAGCCACTTCTCTTGATCATATCGTATCTCTTTCCCACGGTCTGTGTGTGCCTACATCATAGCTTCAGGCCAAAAGCCCAGTTCAAGTTTTCATAATATCAAAGTATGCTGTACTCATTGCATTGCATCCAGAGAATAATTGGTATGTCAGGAGATAATGCAAGCCCAAGCCTATTCTCCTGTTTGTCTTTGCTATCAGGACTAAACCAAGTTGGCTAGTTAATGAGCCAATTATTTTAGGACAAGCTGGTATATCTGGACCCATAGCTCTATAGCTTTGGGGTTTTATTTTATTAAGGTTTCTTTTCTGCTGGGCTTGCACCATCTCCCATGGGGAAACTTCATGAGAGTCAGAGGCCAGCATTGCAGGTAGCTAACTTGAAACAACATCACATATGAGTATTTTGAGTCCTTCAAAAGATAAAACAGTAAACTTTAAGCAAGCTTTCTCTTTGTCTCATGCCCCCCCTCTCTATATATATCCCGCTCTCTTTTTTCTCTTTCTTTCTCTCACACAGAAAGAGAGAAAAACAAAGAGTTAATGTTATACAATACTTAACACTGTATAAAAGTTTTGAAATGCACAGATTCTTTGTCCATATCATTCTTTGATGAATTCTTTTTAGTAAAATAATCATTTATATGTGGAAATAATTCAATTAAATGAATTTTGTTGGCTAGATATATGATAAACCATTTAAAGTGACACTTTCTCTACTAGATAGTTTATTTTTATCCAATGTATTAAGAAGCTAAGAATTTTATCATTTATCATCATAAGGACATCAGAAATTAATTATTTATAATTACTAGAATTAATTATTATTTATTAATATTTTTCTTTTTGAAAGCATAAGAAATAAAAGTACTGATAATATAAACATCTCTATATTCCTTTCTTGCCCTGTTATCGTGAAGCATGCAAAATGATCATTTCTTCTATTACTTATATTTCTTATGGGTTGATTTATTTTCTCCTTGTCTTCACTTTCTTGTTACAATGAAAGAAAATTGCTTTGGTTATAAGAAAATATTATCAAATCTTATCCCCTGATAAATTTATATTTAATTTAATTCATAAGAACATCATAAATAAATTATCTCTTCTGGTATAAAATTATATGAAGCAAAGTATTGGCTGTGTAGATTGATCTGTCTAAGCCTGCCTGTTTATTGTTACTGGGTCCTTTGTTTTCTTTCTCTACAGTGAAGATGGCTATCATTTCTACATTATAGAGTTTTCATGTAGATTAAACCAGGCATGGAATATAAAATACACGGCCTAGCCAGGCAGTGGTGCTGCATGTTTTTAAGCCAGCACATGGGAGGCAGTAACAGGAGGATCTTCATGATTTCACGGCAAGCCTTATTTACAAAGTGAGTTCTAGGACAGCCAGGGCTACATAGAGAAACATGTCTTTAAAAAAGAAAAGAAAAGAAAAAATATATAAACTAGTATCTGGAACATGAGAGATTTTCAGTGTAGGCTATTATTATTATTGCAATTATTTTTTTTCTTTTTTCCCTTTTATTGAAAATATATTCTTTTCCTATACAATATATACTGATTATAGTTTTTCCTGTTTTCTACTCCTCCAAGTTCCTCCCATGTCTCCTCCCATCAGATTTACTCCCTTTCTGTATCTCAGAATAGGCTTCTAAGTGATATACAACCAAAAATGATAAAATGAAATATACTAAGATGAAACAAAAACTATTATATCGAAGTCGAACATGACAGCCCAATAAGAGGAAAGAATCCCAGTGGCAGGCACAAGAACCTAAGACCCACTTGTTCTCATAGTCTGGAGTCCAATGAAAAATATACTATTTTGTTGTTAAAGCTGAAATGGATTATAGCCCATGGATCATTCTGAGATTTAGCCACAGAGTTTTCACCATTCTTCAAATTGAAAGAAGGGATCTAGCATCATTCACATAATAACAAAGTCAACATGTGACTGCTTTGAGAAACAGCAAGTGGTAAATGGTATGCTGTTTGATCGCTTAGGTAGAATTATTATATTTTGTGATAATTTTTGTGGATGAGGTGGTCCTAGAACTTGTGAATCCTCATCTTTAGTGTCCTAAGTACTATAATTATAGATGAGTCCCACTGTACCTTGTCTTGAAACCTCACATCTGTTTCTTTTGGAATATACTGGGGGAAGACATCTGCTTTTTAGGAAGTTCGGCAACTGTTAAACTAGCTGAAGATAATACATGAACCTAGACTTCCAGCAATACTAACCAAGAACAAAAATGCATCAGTGAAGCTGTCTAAGATCTTTCAAGCTCATCGTGTTATCTAGATAACGATCACTGTATAACTCCAGTTGATGCCAAAATTATTTAAAATTTTCTGAATTTCCAATATAGAGGATACGTGAGATACATCAAAATGTTTACTTTAAAAATTAACTTACTTTATATAGTTTGTTGTGTAGAATTAGTAACCAGAGGGAATTTTACTAATTAATCGTGGTGCACTGTCATGCAAACAAAAACATCTTGCATGAATTTGAAGCTAGGCCTTAGACAGAAGCGAGAAAATCCTTGTGGCTCTCATGGGATCTTCTGCTGTGTGTCAGGGAAGTTGTGAGTTCTTAAAGAAAAGTATTATTGCAAACTAGAGGAAGGAAAAATTTTGGATGAAGGGGCAGAGAGTTTCCTAAAATCACCTTGGAGATATATACTGATGGATCAAACTACAAGAAAATTCTGAGAAGAATTGTGAAGGTTTCAATTGGCTTTTGTAGCTGCATGTCATGCAGTTCCATGAGTTGAACAAAGAACTATTCAATTCTCAAGAAAAATCCAGAGGAAATATAAAAGTACTAAAACTTAGTAGACCTAAAGAAAAATACGTTTATTTCCAAGTCAGTGTGTGAAGATTCTTCTAGTGAGAGACCCTTTCAAGACAAGGAGTAAATTCAAGAGATATGGTGTGGTTGCAATAAAACAACAGCCAAATGTGTGGAAATGCAACCTTCTATTAACACTTTAACCAGATGATGCTTCCTAGAATCTTTCAGAAAAAGAAAGGCCTCCCATGCATCCAGCTTCACATATAGTTCAACTTACATAGAGGTTTATCATGAAGCCATTTGTGTATGTGACTTTTGTACAACAGAAAAGATAACAGCTATATTAGAAGTTTATTAACATTGCAAAACAATTACTTTGTACCAAAAAAGGAAAGAATTTCAAAATTAAGGAAGAGGAGAGTTCAAAGGTTCTCAGTATTGGGGAAAATTAATAATTAAGGAATCAAATGTTTTTGTTATATTGAACATACTAATTACATTACATTCATTAATTTAATTATTTCATTGTACCCCACATATGTACATATATGCATAAATGTATATATATGTAGCTATAGAATCATTAATATGTCAAAAGAGTTGCATGGATACCAAACTTCTGTGTTAACAAAACATGTTGAAAAAAATTGCTCAACTGGAATTGTTAACTGTGTGTTTACGTGTGTGTTTATGTGTCTGAGTGAGGGCACATGCCACACACATGGAGGTCAGAAAACAACCTCAAGGGTATGTCCTCAATTTCTACTTTGGTTGAAACAGTCTCTTTGTTCTTTTCCACTAGGTACACCAGGCTAAGTTTGGGGAATTGTCAGTTCCTTCCATCTTGCCTTACAAGCACCAAGAACACAGATGCATGCTACCTCACCTAGTTTACATAGTTCTGGAGAGACAAACTCATGTTCTCATGTATACATGGCAAGTGTTTATGGGCACTGAGACATATTCCCAGTTTATATGAAAGGAAGAATGGTTCAGATAGAATCAAAAGCTCAAAGAGAGAAGCCCAGAAAAAGAGAGTAAAATCAGACTTTAGTAGAGAAAGTACCTGGCTACTATTTTCCCATTCTCCTTTTAATAGTTGTGCTCTACATTCTCCTCTTGAATATCGAGAAGAAGATAGCTTGTTACTTATTTCCTAGACTTTCATATTACACAGACCCTTACCCAAGAAACTTAGTCTATGAGCTTTTATCTTTACCTGGCTATGATTAGGATGCCAATATCCTTCCTCTCTGCATTAACCCTAATGGTCCAGTTGCATACAGCTTGTGGACAGTGCTGGGAGCAACTGAACATGTAGAGAATGAAAAATGTTGATTTTTTCCCAACAGAATGCACTATAGCTGTTTTCATGTTTGCTCCATTTATTAGAATAACAACATTTGAAGATGTCACAAATCACTTGTTTTACATGATAACAAAGTTATCACAGATCCCAAGTTTCTTCATCACAGATGTTTCACCTTCACTTAGAGATTTTTTTCCAAAATATCAGTGTTAGTTTGATACACAGACCTTGAGTATATAGGAACCATGTATGTTTAATGCTTGTGTGCTGTGCTCTAGTATCTTGTTTAGATTGAATTCAGCACAACATGTATAAAGTTACAATGCAGATACTTTGTAGGGACAGTGAATTTAGTCTGCACAAAACACTAAAGGTTCATGCACAGAGCTTTGGAAAGACTCGCTGAACCATCTGCACTTTCACAACTTGTGCCATCCGTTCTTGGGCTGCATGACTAATTTTCTCTAAAAACTAAAAAACAAATAGTTTTTAACAAAAAAAATCTGTCTTATATGCTTTCAAATTTATAATGTGGATTACCTTAGTATCACTGAATAACTCCACTTGATGCCAGGGGGAGGAGAAAAATGATTCAGAGTAACTTACCTGAATTTCTGACACAAAGCATAATACACATGCCATACAATAAACGGTTATTTTTAAAGTAGCTTCATTTAAGTAGAGTGTTATGAGGAATAATAGCATGTTTTTGAAAAATGACTTCATAATTTTAAACTATTTTTTGTGTGTTCCTCTTATGAGCAGGTATGAGGCCTATGTCACTTCACCTTGCATATAATGGGCTGACAGTGTTAATAAATAGCACTTGCTAGAAGTGGTTTTATCTGACTTTTGAGGCTGTGTGTGGTATATGTGTGGGTGTATGTTTATAAATGTAAGTGTATGTGTTTTGTGGATGTTTGTACATGTAAGTACTGTGTGTGGCGGGAGTAAGTAGGTAGGGTAAAGGTAAATCTCAGATGTCCTTTGTGAGGTACTGTACACATGTTTTTGAGAGTGTCTCTCATTGTCCAAGCATCACCAATTCAGCCAGGCTGGCTTGCTAACAAGCTCCAGGATTTCTCTTTTCCCTACCTCTTTAGGGATTACAAGTGTGTGAAAATCCTGGATCTCAAACTCAGATTCTCCGGCTTGCACAATAATACTTTACTGACTGAGCTATTTCTCTAGCCCCTTGAATCTAAATGTTAATGAGAAATGCAACCCCATCTTGGCTCACCATGCATAAAGTTCCACTACCTCAAGACCATACTGCTATATGCTGTTCATGTTACATACTCTGGTATTCAGTCCCAGTTAAAAAAAAATGCAAGATATGTGAATGATGTCAACTGGTTCCATCTCACCAACTTATCCTCTACCTATAGACTACTGAGTGACCTAAGTGACCACATCAAAGAAGGAATATCCCAGACAATGTAAGTAACTATTCTATAAGCAAAACAACTACTGTCTTGGATAGATCAGCTGTGCCTGTTTAGGAAGAGACCACTATGATCAGTACCTGTTGAGCCTTGACATTACCTCATAGAACAAGAGTTATGGAAGGTCATTGGATGCACTCCTGAGAGTCAAACCCATCCTCAAATCCATTTGTATAAGGTTCTGCCCTAATCACCCATTACTTTGGGGTCTATAGAGGTGTTAGATGATATATATTTCAATAAGATTAACTGTAGTTAGTATAATAAAATGATTATTTAAGGGGAAAACTTACAGATCACTGTCTTAAACAATAGTCCTCTGAGCTCAAACAGGAACAGAGTCTAACAGCCGAACAGGAGCTAGAAGCAAGAGAGCGGGCATACTGTTCCCGCAGCTCTTTAAATTATCAGAGGCCATGCTCAAGTGGGCTGGTATCTTAAAGGCTATTGGCTGAAGGAACAGAATGTGCTCCCACAGCAGTGATCTGTCTATGCAAATATGGGGAACTCTTTAATCACACTGGGTAAAGACATTCTAGTGCAACTTCTTTGGTACTACATTTGTTCCTGTTGATAACCCTTCACATATGCCCTGCAAATGAGCACAATTAAATTCATTGGTTCCTCAGAGTGAACTGTGTTGAAATCATAATTTGGTTTGTCATTGGGACTTTATGAAGAAGGTAGATGCTGTTTAAGTTTGCCCAAGAAAGGAATTCTTTCAATACAAGTTGATTATTAAGTGAGGTCCTTATTCACAGAATTCATCTACATATTTCATGCTGTTAGGTTTTGTTAAATTAGATTATGAAAAATAATAGCTGAAATACATAGATTTGTTGCTACCTATAATATAGAAAATTTATTGATGTATGAAAGAAAAAATATACTACCCATGCACAACTTCAATACTCACTTTATTTTTTTTTATATTTTTTTTATTTTATTGAGAATAAGAAAAAAAAGTTTCCGCCTCCTCCCAGCCTCCCATTTCCCTCCCCCTCCCCC
>NW_026068104.1:1745886-1750415 GCF_014885135.2 Alexandromys fortis
GGAATTGCATTGAATCTATAAATTGCCTTTGGTAGAATTGCCATTTTTACTATGTTGATCCTCCCAATCCAAGAGCAAGGGAGGTCCTTCCATTTTCTGGTATCCTCATCTATTTCTTTCTTCAATGCTTTAAAGTTCTTGTCAAATAGATCTTTCACTTCCTTGGTTAGAGTTACCCCGAGATATTTTATATTGTTTGTGGCTATTGTGAAAGGTGAAGCTTCTCTGATTTCCCTCTCTGCTTCCATATCCTTTGTGTATAAGAGGGCGACTGATTTTTTGGAGTTGATCTTGCAATACTCACTTTATAATGAGTGTTGTATTGTATGACATCCTGAGGTCTTTATAGGAATGAATGGTCTTTTCCCAGGACATACTTTGGGGTTATGATATGGAACATCATATAACGCAGTTAAGAAACTGGCAAATATAATGAAGACTCAACATTAAACACTGGTAACCAAGATACAGCATGAAATGTCTTTGTAGTCTCCTTGGAGAGTAGTTCCTGGAGAATAGGTACAAAATAATGTTTATGAATGAGAGGGTAAAAATAAATTCCAAGTTTATAAAAAAGGTGGTTGAAAAAAATAATGCCTTAGTAGTGACTCAACACTACACAACAGGTGACTTAGCATTGGGAAACATTTATACAATAGTAAAAGCATATAGATGAGTTTGCAAAAATACAGGGATCAGTGTTCACTTTTTCATCATAATATTTTAAGGATCATGTCTTTATACACTTAGTTTTGTGTCTACTCATAAGAGGAGATATGGGCAATTACTTTAGAGTGTGGTGTTATTGTCTTACTAATAATATTCCATTTTTACTTTATTTATTAATACTTTACTAAATATGTTTGCATGTAGGGAATGAGATATTATGATAACCCCTATATAATTTCAGTGAAGCCAGCTGAAAGATCTTCCTCCTGAATGACATCCTACATTAAATTGGAATGATTATCCTCAAACTCCATGCCACTTGATAATTTTACATTACCTTTGAAAGCTGTTCCTTTTTTGAATGCTAATGCACATTCAAAGCACATTCATATTGTATGTACATAAGACATAATGGTCAATGTTTAGGTACAGCTAAGGGACTTTTCTTCTTACAAATTCAATTTGAAAGGGTCATCACATAAACTCGAGTTTGTTGTCCCCATTGAATTTAGATCTTAAAATGTAGAAGTATTGACGTTAAAAAAATATGAAGATCTTTTCATTACATAAACCTCTTACTATTTTTTAGTAGAATGGTATCCTGCAGGAGAAATAAAATTTAGATCATAGATGAAATAGAATTAATTAAAATGAGATAATTGTGAAGCTATTTCTTTAGTTATTTTTCCCTGCCATGGTCTATTAATATTGAGAACATTCCTCAAAAGGGTTCAACATAAAATTCACATCTCCGAGAATGAAACAATTAGTGAAATTGGCCCAGCATCAGGATACGGCTGAGAAAGGGATCTGTCAGTGCATGGAATATCTATTTCCTTGTGAAGTTTGAGTAGTTATTTCTGTGTCTCTTGCATGTTGATTGGCTATGGACTTTGAGTTTCAGTTGCCTCATCAGAAAGCAGAGGTTTATTTTTAACTACCTGAAGGTAAGCAGCCAGAGCAGATGCACTCTTGAGAATCCCTTCCCAATTTAAGTCTAAAATTGTAATCTTTCCTCATTGGTTTCCCTTTTCCCTCTATAGACCTTTCATTCATGAATTTATCTAAGCCCTTTTATAGCTGATTTATATTTTAGACTTCAGGGTAATGAATTCTGCTGAAATTCTAATTCTCTTTCCTTTAAAACCCACTCTGTGGAGCACTGGAAGGCTGTAGAATAAGGCTAGTATAGGAGGACTTGGCCCAATCCTTCTGTCCCTTGGTGTCACTTGGTCCCAGGCTGATTTGAGCACTAGAATTGCAAAAGAAGAGCTGAGGTAAAGTGAGAAATAAATCTATGCCTTGTCATCTTTTCTGTCCTAAATCATCTACAGTTATAATCCATGAAGCATTTTCTTTGTGAATTTAAAATTAAATTCCCTAAAACTTAGCTTAGTAAAAACTAAATATATATTTATTGTCGTCAAATAATTGTATTACTTGGGGATGGATATTTGTAATGAATTTTAATTACCTTACAAATTTTTACAGTCATCACAAAAGAAATAGCAAAAATTAACACAAAGGATCAGACCTGAATCACAATAGAAGATGGTATGTAATAAAGTATATTCATAATCTAGGAAAAAAGAACTTGCCCACAGCAAATATTAATTATGGGAACAATATTCTGCAACATTGCTTATTTCTGTGACAGAAAAATAACTCTGAATGTCGTACCAACATTGTTTGATAAAACAAAGAACATTTGTCTTCAATCATATGGTATATTTTTCCCCACTTTTTTCATTTTTATTTTATTTGCAAATGATATGATATTATACATAAGGGACACCAGAAATCCCACCAGGAAACTCCAAAAAAAATGGTGGTCTGCAAGATTAATTCAAAAGTTGGTTTAAAGGTCTTTTTGTTGTCCTTTAGCCTTAGTGAAATATTCAGTAGGATAGCTGGCCTCTGGTGGTGACATATTTTCTTGGCTGTTGTTGATTGTGTTTTCGTGCTACTTTTGGTGGTAGGCATGGTCTCTTGTTTAGCAGGGGGTTTTGCCTATATCGAGGGCTGGGACACAGAAAAGAGGAGGAGAGAGTGGATTAAGAATAGGATGGAGCAGAAGGAGAGAGAGCACTAGCAAGGAACTCAGGACCGCGAGCGGTGCACCCACCCACTGAGACAATGGGTACGTTCTATCGGGAACTCACCAAGGCCAGCTAGTCTGCGTCTGAAAAAACCTAGGAAAAAAACCGGACTCGCTGAACACAGCGGACAATGAGGACTACTGAGAACTCAAGAACAATAGCAATGGGTTTTTGATCCTACTGCACGAACTGGCTTTGTGGGAGCCTAGGCAGTTTGGATGCTCACCTTACTAGACCTGGATGGAGGGGGGTGGTCCTTGGACTTCCTGCAGGGCAGGGAACCCTGATTGCTCTTTGGGCTGAGGAGGGAGGGGAACTTGATTGGGGGAGGGGAAGAAACAGAAATCTTAAATAAATAAATAAATAAATAAATAAATAAGATAGAGAAACCAGAAGACAATTTGTAACAACGCAAAAAAAAAAAAAAAAAAAAGGGTAGGGGGGGGGCACATACAGAATGAAGGAGGTCTACGAGCAGGCAGCCTACCTGGTTTTCTGGCAGGCATGACCTGTGGTTGGGTAGGGCCTGTTTGCTGGAGTTCAGAGTTAGTTTCTGGAAGGCATGACCTACAGTTGGGCAGAAGGTGTCTTCCAGAATTGCCAGCTTGTCTTCTGGCATGTGTGGCCTATGGTTGCAAAGGTGGTATCTACCCAAGGGAGTTGTGATAGTCTTTTATTATACTTGATGCATTCTACTTGTCCTGCTTTTCTTTGAACTTTTTAGTAAAGTTACTGTTTTTCTTTTTTTTTTTAAACATTATTTTACATACTAGCTCTAGTTCCCCCTCCCTCCACTTCTCCCATCCCCCACTTATCCCCATTCAACTGCCCACTCACTCCTCAAAGGAGGTAAAGCTTAGAGAGTTAACAAAGTCTGGTATACCAAGTTGAGGCAGGACCAAATCCCTCCTCGGGATAAGTCCTGGTCCCACTGCCAGAGCCCCCGCCTCCCCCACACAACAGATCAAGCCAAATAACTGTCACCACATTCAGAGGGCTTACTTCAGTTTCATGGAGGATCCCCAGCTGTCAGTCCAGAGTTCTTGAGCTCCCGCTTTCTCGGGTCAGCTGTCTCTGTGGTTTTCCCAATCATGATCTTGATCACCTTTGTTCATATGATTCTCCCTCTCTTCATCTGGTCTCTAGGAGCTCAACCCACTGCATCTGCTTCCTTCAGTTACTGGATTTAGGTTCTATGATGAAAATTAGTTTAATCACTAATCTGATTATAGGGGAAGGCCAGTTCAGGCACCCTCTCCACAATTGCTAGGAGTCTTATCTGGGGCCAACCTCGTGGATTCCTGGGAATTTCCCTAGTACCTGGTTTTTCACTAACCCTACCGTGGCTCCACATATCAAGTTATCTCTTCCCTTGCTGCCCTCCTTTATCTCTCCCCCATCTCTGCTATCTGGAGACCTCATGTTCCTATCCCCCATCCCTTATCTTCTATTCCCATTCCCAGTTTACCCAGGAGCTCTTAACTATTTCCCCTTAATGGGGCCTTCCATGTGAGTCCTTCTTAGTGTCCTCTTTTTAACTAGCTTCTCTGGGGTTGTAGATTGCAGCCTGGTTATCTTTGCTTTAAAGTTAATATTCACTTATGAGTGAGGTCATACTGTGTTTGCATTTCTGGGTCTGAGTTAACTCACTCAGGATGTTTTTTTCTAGTTCCTTCCATTTGCCTGAAAATTTGATGAGGTCATTGTATTTTACTGCTGTATAATACTCCATTGTGAAAATGTACCACATTTTCTTTTTTT
>NW_026068104.1:1750668-1791511 GCF_014885135.2 Alexandromys fortis
ACGAAACTGCCTAGGCTCCTACGAAACCAATAGGTACAGTAGGATCAAAAACCCATTGCCATTGTTCTTGAGGTCTCAGTAATCCTCATTGTCCACTATGTTCAGCGAGACCGGTTTTAACCCGGGCTTTTTGAGACCCAGGCCAGTTGGCCTTGGTGAGTTCCTGATAGAACATCCCCATTGTCTCAGTGTATGGGTGCACCCCTCACGGTCCTGAGTTCCTTGCTTGTGCTCTCTCTCCTTCTGCTTCTGATTTGGACCTTGATATTTCAGTCCGGTGCTCCATTGTGGGTCTCCCATTTATCGGTTGAGGGGCATCTAGGTTGTGTCGAGGTTCTGGCTATTACAAATAATGCTTCTATGAACATAGTTGAGCAAATGTCTTTGTGGAATTATTATGCATCCTTTGGGTATTTGCCTAGGTGTGGTATTGTTGGGTCTTGAGGTAGCTTGTTTCCTAATATTCTGAGAAACTGCTATATTGATTTCCAAAGTGACTGTGGCAAGTTTGCACTCTTATCAGCAATGGTGGAGTGTTCCCCTTTACACCACATCCTCTCCAGCATAAGCTATCATTGTTTTTTTTTTTTTTATTTTAACCATTCTAACAGGTGTAAGATATTATCTCAGTGAATGTCTTAAATTTCATCATAGAACTTTCATCCAGCAACTGATGGAAATAAAGGCAAGAAACTTTCACCTGAGCACTGGACTGAGCTCCCAAAGTCCAGATGAAGAGTGTGTGTTTGGCGGGGGTGAGAGTATAAGCAAAGTGGACACCCACTGAAACAGTTTACCTGAGCTAATGGGAGCTCACCAACTCCAGCCAGATAGGGAAGGAAATAACACGGATCCAAATTAGTCCTTCTCAATGTGGTAAACAGTTGTATGGCTGGGGCAGACTATGGATCACTGGCAGTGTCACCAGGATTTTCCCTACTGCTTGCACTGGATTTTTTGGAACCTATTCTCTTTGTGTCAATACCTTACTCAGCCTAGATATAGTAAGGGTGACCTTGGGCCTTCCCCAAAGCAACGTGCTTTACCCTCTCTGAGGAGTGGATGTGGTTTGTGGGGGGGACAGGAGGAAGGAATGGGAGTAGGGGAAAAAGTGGGAACTGTGATTTGTTTGTAAATTAAAAAAAGATAGTTTGTTTTCTTTTAAATAAGTAAATAAATAAATAAATAAATCTCAGTCATTGAGATTCTTCTGTTGAGAAGTCTCTGTTTAGATCTGTATCCAGTTTTTGCATTTTGATGTCTATTTTCTTGAATTCTTTATATATTTTGGGATCAGCCTTTTGTCAGATGTGGTGTTGGTAAAGATCTTTTCCCATTCATTAGGCTGCCATTTTGTCTTATTGACATATGCCCTCTGTCTTGCAGAAACTTCTCATTTTCAAAGTCCAATTTATTAAGTGTTGCTCACAGTGTCCATATTACTGGTGTGAGATTTAGCAAGTGGTCTCCTGTGCCCATTTGTTCATGGTTAGTTCCCACTTTCTTTTCTATGAGGTTCAGTGTAATTAGATTTATGTTGAGGTCTTTGATCCAGTTGAACTTGAGTTTTGAGCATTTTATACATGTCAACATTCAGTTATGCCAGCACCATTTGTTGAAGATGCTTTCTTTTTGCCATTGTACAATTTTAGCTACATTGCCAAAAATTAGGTCTTCAAAAATGTAGGGATTACTGGCAGGGTCTTCAATTCCATTGATCAACATGTCTGTTTTTGTACCAATACCAAGCTGTTTTTATTACTATAGCTCTAGAATAGTACTTGAATTCAGGGACGTTAAAGCCTACAGAAGTTCCTTTATTGCACAGGATTGTTTTGGCTATCCTGGGTTTTTTGTTTTGTTTTTATATGAAGTTGAGTATTGTTCTTTAATGGTCTGTGAAGAATTGTGTTGGGATTTTGGTGGGGATTGCATTGAATCTGTAGATATCCTAACTATCTAAGAACATGGGAGATCTTTCCATTTTTTGGGACTTCTTCAATTACTTTCTTTAAACACTTAAAGCTATTGTCATAAAGGTTTTTCACTTGTTTAATTAGAGTTAGCCCAAGATATTTTATATTATTTGTGGCTATTGTGAAGGATGATGTTTCTCTGATTTCTTTCACAACTCGTTTATCATTTGTATATAAGAGGGTGACTGATTTTTTTTTTTTAGTTAACCTTGTATCATGCCACATTATTGAAGGTGTTTATCACCTATAGGAATTCTCCGGTAGAGTTTCAGGGGTCACCTACATATACTATCATATCACCTACAAATTGTGAATGTTTGAATTCTTCCTTTCCAATTTGTATCCCCTTGATTCCTAGTTGTTGCCTTATTTCTCGAGCAAGAACTTCTAGTGTAATATTGAATAGTTATGGAAAGAGCAGATAGCATTGTCTTTTTCCTGATATTAGTGGAATCACTTTTGAGTTGCTATTTAATCTGATGTTGGCTGTTGGCTTGCTGTATATTTCCTTTATTATGTTTACATACGTTCTTTGTATACCTGATCTCTCCAAGACCTTTATCATAAAAGGGTGTTGGATTTTGTCAAACGCTTTTTCATCATCTGATGAGATTATCATGTGTTTATTTTTAGTTTATTCATATGGTGGGTTGTATTGATTAATTTTCATGTGCTGAAACATCCATCCATCTTTACAATGACGTCTGCTTGATCATGGTGGGTGATTTTTTTTTATATTTTCTTGTATTTGGTTTGCTAGTATTTTATTGGGTGTTTTTGGATCAATATTCATGAGGGAAATTGTTCTGTAATTCTCTTTCTTAGTTGCACCTCTGTGTGGTTTGAATATCACCATAAAAGTAACCTCATAAAAAAGTTTACCAGTGTTCCTTCTGTTTCTATTGTGTGGAACAATGTAGGAAGAATTGCTATTAGATATTCTTTGAAATTCTGGTAAAATTCTCCACTGAAACCAGGTCTATTTAAATGTTTATCTGATCTTGATTTAATTTTGGTATATGATACCTATTCAGAAAATTGTCCATTTCTTCAACATTTTCCATTTTTGTGGAGTAAGGTTTCAAGGTATGACCCAATGATTCTCTGGGTTTACTCATTTTCTGTTGTTATATCCTCCTTTTCATTTCTGATCTTACTAATCTGTATGTTTTCTCTGCTTTTGGTTAGTTTGGATAAGGATTTGTCCATCTGGTTGATTTTTTTTTTTGAAGACCAAATTGTTTGTTTTATTGATTCTTTGTATTGTTCCCTTTGCTTCTGTTTTATTGATTTCAGCCATCAATTTGATTATTTCCTGACATCTCCTCCTCCTGGGTGAGTATGCCTCTTTGTGTTCTGGAGATTTAAGGTGTGCTGTTAACTTGCTAGTGTGCTTTCATTAGCACACTTTGGTGCTAACTTGGGTGCTTTCCTTTTCATTGAATTCTAGGAAGTCTTTTACTTTTTTCTTTATTTCTTCCTTGACCCAGTAATGATTCAATTGAACATTGTTCAATTTCTATGAGTTTGTTGGCTTTCTGCAATTAGTGTTGTTGTTGAATTCTTACTTTTAGCCATGGTGATTCAATACAGGGGGTTATTCTTTTTTTTTTTTTTTTAATCTGTTAAGGTTTGCTTTGTTACTGAGTATGTTGTCAATTTTAGAGAAAGTTCCATGAAGTGCTGAGAAGAAGGTATATTCTTTTGAGTTTGGGTGAAATGTTCTATAGATATCTGTTAAGTTCATTTCAGTCATAACATCTTTGTTAAGTTTCCATTTGGCTGACTTCTCCATTGGTGAGAGTGGGGTGTTGAAGTGTTCCCCATTGGTGTGTGGGGTTTGATGTGAGAATTAAGCTTTAGTAATGTTGTTTTTACAAATATTAGTGCCCTTGTATTTAGGTGATAGGTGTTGAGAATTGAGACTTCATCTTCATGGATTTTTCCTGTGGTGAATATTTAATGTTCTTCTCTAAATCTTTTGATTAATTTTACTTTGAAGTCTATTTTGTTAGATTTTGTGATAGCTATACCCAGTTGATTCTTATATCCATTTGATTGGAAACTCTTTTTCCAACCCTTTTCTCCAAGGTAATGTTTGTCTTTGAGTTTGATGTGTGTTTCCTGAATGCAGCATAAGGTTGGATCCTGTTTTCAGACCCATTCTGTTACCCTGTGTCTTTTTATAGGTGAATTATGTCCATTGATATTAAGAGATATTAATGACAAGAGATTGTTAATTCCTGTTATTTTTGTTTTTGTTGTTGTTTGTGTGTTTCGCTTTTGGGGGGTTGCTGGTGTGAGTTTATTTATTGTATTTTCATGGGTACAGCTAACTTCCTTGGGTTGAAGTTTTCCTTCTAGTTCTTTCTGTGTGACTGGATTTATAGACAGGTATTGTTTAAATTTGGTTTTGTTATGGATTACCTTGTTTACTCCATCTGTGGTAATTGAGAGCTTTGCTGGATATAGTAGTCTGAGCTGGCATCTGTGGTCTTAGTAGTTGTAGACCATCTGTCCAGGACCTTCTGGCTTTCAGAGTTTCCATTGATTAGTTGGGTGTATTTCAGATAGGTCTGCCTTCCTATTTTACTTGTCCTTATTCTTTGTTGCAGACCTTATATTTCTTTCCTCTGTATGTTTAGTGTTTTGATTATTATGTGGTGAGGGGACTTTCTTTTGTGGGGATGTCCAGTCTATGTGGTATTCTGTAAGTTTCTTTTACTTTCCTAGGCATATCCTTCTCTAGAGTTGGGGAAATTTTCTTCTGTGATTTTATTTAATATATTTTCTGTGCCTTTGAGCTGGAATTCTTCTTCTTATATCCTTATTACTTTTAGTTTTGCTCTTTTTTGCTTGTTTGTTTTTTTCATGTCCCAGATTTCCTGAATGTTTTGTGTTAAAAATTTGTTGGGTTTAACGTTTTCTTTGACCTATTTCCTCTATCATATCTTCAACTCCTGAGATTCTCTTTCATCTCTTGTATTCTGTTGGTTAAGTTTGCCTCTGTAGTTCATGTTTGTTTACCCAGATTTTCCATTTCTAGAATTCCTTCAGTTTGTGTTTTTTTATTGACTCTATTTCAATTTTCATGTCTTGAATTGTTTCCTTCACTTGTTTAATTTTTTTTTTTTTTGGTTTTCTGTCTTTCTTTTAGGGATTTATTAATTTCTTCCAACTTTCTGTTTTTCTTTTTCTACATTTTTAAGGGAATTTTTCATTTCCTCTTGAAGGGCCTCTGTCATCTTCATAAAGTAATTTGTAAAGTCATTTTTTTCTTCTATATCTGTGCTGTGATGTTCAGGTCTTGCTGTTGTACAACCACTAGTTTCTAGTGCTACCATATTGTTCTTTATGTTGTTGAATTATTTTCTTACACTGCCATCTACCGATTTCTTCTTCCAGATTTTTCAGGTGGGGCCTGTAGCTCCAGAGGTGACTGGCATGGTAGGTGATGGTGGATGCACAGAAAGGATGCTGCTGCTTGATCCTAGGGTGTGTTAGGTGGGGGTAGGGCACAGGATGTGCCCACAGGGGCTAGGACCAAGAGAGCTGGGCTGTCCAGCTGATATCTCAGACACTCATCTCTTCGTCCAGGTGTCCAAATTTTTTAGTTTTTAAAAAAAGTTCATGCAGCGTTTTGGAAAATATTCATGTATCCTCCAGCTCCATTCAGATCCAACCCCTTTCCAGATCTGCCTAATTTGTTTTGTCTTTTAAAGTGTTCTATGATGTCCAATTTGTGTTGCCCATATATTCTTGTAGGTATAGCTTTTCAATGGAGCATGGTTGGCTTACCAGGGACACACCATTGCAAAAACAGACTCTTCCTCTTCTAAAACCTATCAATTACCAATATCTCTTTAGCAAGGTGTGGAACTTCTTGTCCACCTCTCCACACTAGGCTGGCATTATATCTGGCTTGTAGGATGTGGGTCTTTAATGTGACTTTACAATTTCTGTAAGTTCCCATTGGAATTGAACCTGTTGTTTTTGGAAAACATTTGTTTTCTTGTAGACAGCCATAGAAATGGATTTTCTGAGAAATGCTATTTAAAGCTTGTCTTTATAAATACAAAGTTTGCCCAATCTGTAAGCAGTTAATAAGGCCCTTGGAGATAATTATAAGAATGTAATAATTCTACTTATATAGTCTATGCTCAACGTCTTCAAAATTAACTGACTTCCAAAAACAAAAATTGAAATCAATTTTGCTATACTTTGAACTTCCAATGCAATTAAATCCTACAAACTCAGTTAGATGCAAAATCTTAATTATACTATTTTCCCTATTTTTTGCTTCATGACTCATAACAATGTTTGTGTCCGTGAGATGTAGTGACCACATTCTAAAGACTGCACTCTGGAAGAGATGAGGCATTCAGAGCAATGCTTCTTTCCCCCAAATCTGTTGGAAACAACCTGTGAGTATAGAGAGATAATATCTGATTGTGGCTTTGAATGCTATTCTGAATCAATAAAGGCAGCAAAGGAGTTTTCTTCCTTATGAGACTCCTATAAAAGAGACAAAAGGTCATCATCATTTTTTTTTTACTATTTTTGCTGTGTTGTTCAATATATAAAGAGAATGGCCTTTATTTGGGATAACTTTTTTTTAAGGTGGCATCACCACAGACAACTACCATCTCTGTCTCTTATGATCTTTCTGCTCCTCTCCTGTTATAATCTCTGAGCCTTAGAAGGAGGAAGTATGATATAGATGTCCCATATGTGGCTGAGTATTCTTCAATCTTTCATCCTCTGCACTTTGGTCAACTCTAGGTTTCTGTGTTAATCACCATGTGCTAAAGAAAGAAGATTCTCTGATGAGGTTTAAGAGATGCACTAAACTGTGAGTAAAACAATTAAGTCATTTAAAGTTACTTTAATACTACATGCATTTAATAGAGGTGACAAGAATAGATTCTCCCTGGGGACTATGACCTCTATAGTCATCGGTTCTTGACCCCCAGTAACAGTGTTATGTATGAATTTAAGATTCTAAAACAGACCTTAAATCCAATAAGAAAATGTCTGATTGTGTCCTGCTATTGTAGCTCACATCATTAGTAGTGAAGACAGCACCAACATCCTTTAAGATGTCTCTGACCCAGAGGTTTCTATTGTACCAACCATCAAGGTCTTTTCAATGAACTGAACAGGTGGTAAATGTTTAATCTTATTGGCCTTCTACTCCACTCAGTGAGGGCCAGGTCTAATATATCAATGGGGCAAGTGAAGCCCTTCCATTTCTGTTAGTATGGTGATGGCTACAACCCCTATCTACCAAGCTCCTGACTATTTGTCCGTCAAGGTAGACAATGAGTATTGGTGAGTATGGAAAAATGGGCAGTGCCCAATACATTTTTGGATTACCAGAATATCCTCTTACTGATGGGGCTGAGGTGCTCCCCACCTGGAGTTTAAATGGGCAACTGCTTTGGTAGGCTGTGATCTGCAATCCTTTGCCCAGTGAAATCCCTTATTGCATGTGCAGCATCAGGTTCCAGGTTTTGCATGGAGGCAGTCACGCCACAGATGACCTGGTTTGTCACATCCTCAGCAATATCTGTCTATCTGGAGTCCCTTGGGTGTATTGTCAGAATTCTGCCCATCCATTAGAAGGGTGGCCTGGCAAGCGGTGAGGGCAGCAATGGGACCATTACTGGGGTCAAAATTTCTTGTGGCCATTACCTACTTGTGAATGTCCTCATTGCAGACCACAGCTACTGCATTGAGGGTAGGGGCATTAAGCCCTTCCCAAACTAATTAGTTGATTAACATTTCCCTAATGGGGCCCAGGTCTACTCTCTGCTCCACTGCCTTGTTGACACATGCGAGAAAATCAGTAAAATGTTCCCCTAGCTGTTGAATAAGATTGAGGAAGTAAGCTGAAGGATCCCGTGGGGTGCATGCCTTAAGAGATTTGAAGAGGTTAGAAGCCTGTTAGTAGTAGGCTGGATGGCCAATCTGTGCCTGGTGGATGGGATGGACAAGGTTACTTGGTACAATGAGCAGAAGGGTCACTGGAACATTAATTAAGAG
This sequence comes from Alexandromys fortis, assembly GCF_014885135.2. Lineage (NCBI taxonomy): Eukaryota > Metazoa > Chordata > Mammalia > Rodentia > Cricetidae > Alexandromys > Alexandromys fortis. The sequence continues at coordinate 1,758,690 of NW_026068104.1, forward strand.
GTTCAATTGTGCTTGAGCTTCTGCTTGTTCCTTGTAAGCCAATTTCCAGCAACGAAAGGCAGCCACTCCAGCATAGCTTTAAAGGAGAGGTCAGCCATGCAGGTAAGAATTCAGGATTCCAGGGCTGGTTAAAGGCACTTTGTCCCAGGTTGACCAGGAAGATTGGGATGGGAGTTTGGGCAGGTGGGCACTGCACCGCCTCCCACAGTGGGAATGGAGCTGATTGGGAAGCATCACTCGCAGTCTTATCTGTGGCTGCACAGATAAGTCTCCAGAGCCTGAACTGTCTGTCTCCCCTACATTGGACATAGAGCAATCAGACATGGAAGGGGTAGAGGTGAAGAAGATGTTACCCAGTTCGTACAATTTTATAGAGGGAGACAATAGTCAACAGGGGTGGGAAATCATATCAGACCTTTATGTCTAGTGATTTGTGGGGAACTTCTATACCCACATGGTGTCTCCAGATGAGGGATGTCATTCAGGAACTGAGCCTTGGTTCTGCTTCCAGAGCTTCAACCCTTATATGGAGATACCTGTTGAACCAAAACAGAAAACAATGTGCCTTCCTAACTGCATGGGCAAACAAACATGACAGACAGCACAAAAGAAGGAAAGACTGGAGATCCCAATGTTTACCTGCTGAAGAGACTGCGGGGCCTTCTCACCCATACTACACTGCATTGGGGGTGCTGTCTAGAACTACAAGTGAAAAGAGAGAGATGACTAGAACCTGTTCCAGGCAACCCTCTAAAAATTTACAACCGCAATGAAAAAAAGGACTGACCAGCCAAGCTCAAATCCTATGCTAGAAGACCCTGTTCTGTGTGCCAGATGTAGCTGGGCCCTAATGTCTTCCTCGTGGAGGCGGGTTCAGAAGGCACAACATCAACAAACACAGATGCCAGGAGTCTGGTTAAAAAGATAGGGCAGACTCTTTTACTTAACAATGGGGGGAGGGGGAACTGTCCCATCACCCAAGCATTCCAGTCTATGACATCACATGGTGGCCCCTCATTGGCTAGGCAAGATCAGAACCTCTAATAGCACCTGTTGCTAGGCCCAAACACACTTTAAAATGATATTCTATAGCAAACTACTTAGATTCAGAACATTGTCCTCAAAGATTTATTGTGTTATTTTGACAAAAAAAATGTGGCTGAAGTTTTGCACTTGTTTTAAGAATCTGCTTCAGATAAAACTGAAGAGATTTTGACTAATTTTGATAGCAGAGTGGATTTCAGGACAATATAACTGTTGACTGTCGTGTGGTTACATGTGATGACTCCTATGTATACCTATAACCAAAAATACAAGTAGAACAAACACAGATACAAAATGCAAAGAAAAGGAGCATCAGGAATTTTTGTTTTAGAACTTTGGATTGTGCTCAGAGAGATAAGGAGAAATGGAATAAGAAAAGAATATGTCCAAGAATTAAAGGAAAACTTATGAAAGGAAAGAAAGCATCAACCAATCAAAGCTTATGCAAATGTAATTCAAGGAGGGGTCCAGATTTCATCGTAAGCAGGCAGCAGAATTTGGCACCATCAGCTACATGATAATTCTGGCTTGAGTGTCATGAAGGATGCAGGAGGAAAGAGGTTGTGAAATCTTCCTCTACAATTAAGGGAAGCTTCTTAGGGCAAGTGAACAGCAGGATAGTCATTGTGATGTTTTGGCAAAGAATGAAGCAGCATGAAGACCCAGAGAGGCCGTTGCATGAAGCTGAAGGTGAAGCCTGGGTTGCATTGAAGACCCTAAGGTGTTGAAGATGCCAAACCCATGGGAATATCTGCCTGGGAAAGCTGTATAAGGAGTGATAGAGATAAATCTAAATATTTTGATATAAACATGAAGCTACAGGTTTGGCAGTTTTCCCTGCTGGGTTCGGTCTTTCCTTGGTCCAGTATTTCCTCACTATATCCTGATTCTTTCTTTTTGAAATGGTAATGTATATCCTGTGCCATTGTATATTGTGGTATATAATTTGATTTTTTAATTTAGAGGGAGTTACAGTTAAAGGATTATCTTGAATCTCGGATTGGACTTCTAAACAGTGTTGAGACTGTGAAAGACTATAAGAACTTTTGGTGTAGGACTAAATGCATTTTGCATTATAATTTAATCACAAGCCTAAGGAGATCAGGGATTGGATTTTGGTGATTTAAATGAGAATGGTCTTCACAGGCTTACATATATGAATCTGTGGTTCTTAGTTGGCAGAACTACTTGGGAAGGAATAAGGAGATGTCAACTTCCTGTTGTTGGCTACTAGAGGAGGATATAGAGCTTTCAAAGGACCATATCATCAAATTAGCTATCTCTCTCTCCCTTCCCCCTGCCCATATTTGTTGTCTTAACTCGTAAGCTCCAGCATTATAGCTACCTGACTGCTACCTTTGTTCCTTACTCTTAGGGTGTCTGTGGAAGTACCTTGGTGGATCAGATCGATCAGGGCCAAGGAATGCTGCAAAGATTAGACTATGTCAGAGATCTCACACAAGAGATTATTTGGGGAGTGCAGAAACAGAGCAGAGAGACACAGAGAAAGACATAAAAATAGAGAGACAGAGAGTGGGCTGTGATGATGGGGACTTTTTAAAGGGTAGAGTGCATACATATAGGGAGACTATGCTACACATGGCTACATTGGAAATGTTTTGCATTTGGTGGCAGATGGTGGTGTGGCTACTGTCACTGAGTCACTAAAGGCAGGCTTGAGGTAGCTCCTGGTTTCTAACACTTAACATGGCAGTCATGAACTCTACCACTCTTTCGTGTTTTTGGTCAAGGCAGTATGTCATGACGATACAAAGGTACCTAAGATAGTCAGGAAATTGACTTTTCTAAATTCTGGTTGTTATCAGCTTGAACCTTTGAAGATTTTTGAACACTTATTTATTATTTATTGTTTTATTTTTTTAATAATTAGGTGTTTATGTGTTTATCCTGATGTGGCTATGTTCATGTGAATGCAGTCACCTGCAGAGACCAAAAGAGACCAACAGATCTTTCTGGATTTGTGAGCTTGCTGGTACATAATACTAGAAACCAAACTCCAGATTTCTGCCAGAATAATGAAAACTCTTAACTGAGCCTCCTCTCCAACCCCCATCTTTGACCTCTTCTTCTCTTTAGTCTTCAGCTTTCTTGATGGTCAAAAACTGTGCAAACCATAAAATAATAAAATGATGGAGAAAGCTACTGGAATAATGTGATAATGTTGTGAGCACTTTATTTGTAATAGTGCTTGTTAATGGATGTGGAAAAGGAATCAAGTTGAAAGAAAAAATCTTGAATTAATCATAGTAGGTTTTAATGTATAACTGTATGCAAGATTAATCAGAAGGAGGAGTCACAGCTGTCTTAAAAGCGTCAATTCTGACTAGGTAAACAAGGTAGACAATAACACTTAAAAGAGGAAGAGAAAAAATATTTGAGTGCAGAAAATGACAGGCAAAATGACATAGTATTCTTTTGACACATGTAGAGTTTTAGAAGATTGAGAAAACATGTCAATGTTATTGAAAAGTAAGCACAGTTTAGAAGAAAAGTATTTAGTATTTTGAAGATGAAATAATTTTCTATGAGAACATGAGTGAGAGTAGACAAGATTGCCGTGCAAAAAATGGGATCTTGGGGGAGGGGGGGGGAAGGAGGTAAGGGGAGATGGGGAGAGAAAAGTGAGAAGGGGAGGTTGGGGGGAACTTGGGAAACGGGATGTTTGGGATAAAGGAAGGTCGGATAGGGGAGCAGGGAAGCACACATCTTAATTAAGGGAGCCATCTTAGGGTTGGCAAGAGATTTGGTGCTCCCAGGTGCCCAGGGCGATGTCCCCAGTTAGTTCCTGGGGCAGCTGAGGACAGAGAACCTGAAATGACCCTATCCTATAGCCATACTGATGAATATCTTGCATATCACCATAGAACCTTCATCTGGAGATGGATGGAGATAGAGACAGAGACCCACACTGGAGCACCGGACTGAGCTCCCAATGTCCCAAGGAGGAGCAGAAGGAGGGAAAATATGAGCAAAGAAGTCAGGACCACGAGGGGTGCACCCACCCACGGAGACAGTGGGGCTGATCTATTGTGAGCTCACCAAGGCCAGCTGGACTGCGACTGAAAAAGCATGGGATAAAACCGGACTCTCTGAATATGGCGGACAATGAGGGCTGCTGAGAAGCCAAGGACAATGCCACTGGGTTTTGATCCTACTTCATGTTCTGGCTTTGTGGGAGCCTAGCCAGTTTGGATGTCCACCTTCCTAGACCAGGATGGAGCGGGGAGGACTTTGGACTTTCCACAGGGCAGGGAACCCTGACTGCCCCTCAGACTGGAGAGGGAGGGGGAGAGGAGTGGGGGGGAGGGGGAGAGGAGAGAGAGGAGGGGGGAAAAGGGAGACGGGGAGGGAAATGGGAGGCGGGGAGGAGGCGGAAATCTTTTTTTTTTCAATAAAAAAATTATATTTAAAAAAAAGAATTTTCAAATGCATATGTATATATATGTATATATGTATGTATATAAATATATGGCATCAAGAATTTTCAAATATATGTATGTATAAATTTCAAAATAGTAGGCATGTTGCTATTTTTTCCTCCATTGAAGTTCATATTGTCTCTGTCCAAATGAAGAAAATTAAAACACCATAATCATGAATGAAAATTTTGCTATATATTTTGATGCATACATATACTAGAGAGGAAACAATGTTATAATGATAGTGAGAATTATTGAATAAATGTATGAAAGGGATGACTGCTTCTAACTCCTTTCACATCAAGATGGAGTTTCACAGTTAGTAAAAACTGAGAGAAATGCTGCTTTCTATTTCTTTCAATTTTTCTCTAAACACAGAAATCTAAAAGCAGCTTGTTAATTATCTGCTTTTTGGCTTTTTTTCCTCTTCCCTCTGTCATGTTTAATTTCACCACCAGTTTTTCAGAGAATGAGGTTGGATCGAGCTAATATGTGTTGTGCCTCATCTGTCGTAACATATTGAAAGGAACTTACAATTGTGTACAGATTGTATAACACCTTGAGATGAATCTTATTTCTCTCTTAGATAGTGCTAATAGGGTATGAAAATAAAACATGATTACATTTGATGATTATTATGATGTTGTAAAAATGCCTAGAGTCACTTGAATGATTTGGAATTAAAAACAAATGTCTTTTCTGAGAAGTCCAATTTACTGTCACAAAGATGACAAACCATTTTTTTTAAATCAGCTACAGTCTTAAGATAATTATCCTTTCTTCTCCCTTTCGGCTTTGTCCTGGAGACATCTAGTAACCTTTATGAAAGAATTGTCCCAAAGAATAAAAAGAAACATGTCTTAGAATGGGTGTTTCCCCCTCATAGTCCATATCTAGATGCACAGTAATTTGAATTTCAGTGACATATTTGTGAAAGAAGTAGCAGATGTAAACTCCTAATATCTTTTAATATGAGGGATATTTTATAGTTGGTCTGTTACTCTGAGCACCAGACTCTTGCTTGATATTATCAAATGGGTTTGTACTGTTTCAGATAAGTCAATATAAACACTACATATTTTCTTTAACAAAATCTTTATTGAGACAACAGAAATATTAACTTCAGATCACTAAATAGTAACAATGTAATGACAATTTATGAAATGATTAAGTATATATGCCTCTTTGTGTATACAACATACTGTGAAATATGACCTACTGCTTAGTTATCAATATATAAATTCACCGCAAATGACATTTTTAAGGCTTAAACCATGTGAAAGTAAGATCATGTCTGTGTTCTTATATGATCTTCAGTTCTTTAAGTTTGGAGTTGTCCAGTTTCTTCTAATTTTTGTTATACTGAGTTGAGCTATTCTTGCCCTATGCTTCTCTGTCTGAGGGTATTCTATAGTAGAGTCCTTTATTACCGTCACTGATTAAACAGGTGTTCAAATATAATTTTCAGTTTAGAGTATTTATCAATTATATTTCTAAAGAAGCATAGATTCACTCTGAAATGCCTTTTTTGTTTTACTTAATATATTAGAAAGAATTTTATGAAATTTTTGCATGTTAGCCTTCATTTCGTCCACTTCATCAGTATTCTGTGTTTTTTGGACAGTTCCCTTCGACCACTATGAAGATGGGAACAGTGGTTTATATTCTACTTACCATGGTAAGGAATTAGCTTTCAGGTTAGATCAAAATAATAATTTCTGAGGTTTAGCTGGCATAGCATTTCCTGCTTAACGCTATTCAACATTCCCTCTTGGCTACAGCAGGTTCGGATTTTTATTGTTTTATACTCACTGGGTGGGTACTAAATTTGATTTCCATGACATATAGAACCAGACATGACTTTAACTTCTTAGATAGAAACTCTGGTTTGAAAGACACATGTAGAAGTGGAAGAAAATATCACCATGAGGGGTAAGATGTTTTATTCTTACCTAAATTTCTTATATGTGAAACATATACTCAGCATTATATTTCTGATTATTTCTATGATTGATTTAGTAATCATGTTACTTATTATTTGAAACAAATGTAAGAGTTATTTTAGACAGTGTATCTGTCACTAGAAGCTATTTCCATAATATATCACTATAAATCGTCAAATTTCAAGAGTGTAATTATTATAATGTTAAAGTGAGATTATTTTAAAGAAAAATAGATGGCTTAAAACAATCCCAAATAAAATAATATATGGCAATTTATTTATTCTTTCATTCATTTGTTGATCATTAGTCCCTGATTATAGTGAGAAAGGAAGATGCATTCTCTTTCCTTAAATAGAAAAACATAAGCAGCCAAATGAATGATTGTAAAGAAAAAGTTTAAATATGATCAGAAGCATTGGATGATAAAAAGTGCAAAGAGAATTTTCAAAAAGGACTAAAACATCAGCAAAGCAAACAAAGAAAACTAACAAAACAATATAAGGTAAGATTTGCTGAGGAAGTATCACTTGAAGTTAGCTTTGTAGAATGAACAAAAGTAGAACAAATGTAGTTTTAGAGAAGGGCAAAAGACATTGCAGGCATAAAGAGAACTATTAGAGAGGAGGCATCCAGTTATAACCATAATTAATTCCGTACCACGTGCATACACAGTAAGATGAATGTGGTGGGAAAGAAGTTGGGGGTGGAGTCATGGATAGATGGGTCAGCAGTAAAGAGCATTTGCTATACAGTGAGTAGACTAATTAGTAGTAGAGTATATTAGATCTGATGGACAATAAAAAGGTGATAGCAGAAGGCAAAGGAAGGCACAGATGCCAAAATACTGCAAAAAAAGAAAAAAAGATTTATAAAGTTTACAGAAGACATGGTGAATTCATAGGCCAGAGAGTTGAAAGAAATATATTTATGTAGAACTGAGGGTTTAGAAAGAAAGCTAGCAAAGCAAGAATGATGATAAATTATCATATATATGACAAAAATGCTTGAATGTAAAACTCACATATCCTGTTGGCTTGGATTTTGGCCAGATGTTAAGGTTGTGCAGCAGCCTTCTTAGGAAAGAGGTTTTAATATATTCACTAGCTGAATTGATTAAAGAATGCCTCAAATTAAGCTTCAATTCCATGGCAATTAATTAGCCCAATTGTACCCTTCTTTGTGCATTTCTCTTATTGAGACTTTATTGTGCTTCATAGATCAAAAATGTGCCTTTGAGTTAAATATTCTGTGATTTGACTATGGTTTTGACCCTTTTATTATTTTTAAAATGCACCATATTTTCCTAATCACAGCTAAGGATATAAAGAGCAATCTTCTATTTTACAGTGAGTGAAAATCACTTAAGTTTGATTTTTACATTCTTTGTTACCCTGAATGGGTCTGTTTTTCTTTTTTCCTTGACCCTTCAGTCATATTCATTATTGATTTTTGTAGAGGATGTCAAAGCTATTACTGGCTACCTCTTAGGTCATCCTCCATGAAATGAACTCAAATGGCTACTTAGAGCCCTACAAAATCAAGGGCTGTTTACCTCAATCACAAAACTCTACACTTTTTCTCAGTTTTTCAAGATAAAACTTTCAAGTGTCTCCTGATTAAAGTGCTTCTGTGATTGTTGCTCTGCCTCAAGTTCTAAACTTCTTTGTTCTTTTCATAGAAGTTTTACAGCCACAGCTCAGGAAAACAACTTGATGGGGCATAACCTGGAGTAAACAGAATACTAAGGAAGGGTTAGAGCTCATTCTATATGAATAACTATAATTTTTCTAGGTAAAGATTAAACAAATATGGGCAAAGGGTTAAGCACTGGTGAAATTGACTCATTTGTTTAGTAGCGGTGTCACTTTAACTCACTCACTTAATTTTCTAGATCTTCCTGCTTCCTCATCTGGTAAATGTTATATTCATATATACTCTACTTTCCTATCAAACTGGGTATAAGTTTCAAAGACGGGGATGCTTTTCATAAGTTTTTCAATAAGATGTCTGAGGCAGAATTGAAAGATAGAGTAAAACATGGGGACATATGAAAGGATGGCTTGGGAAGGGAAAAGAACCTCTCACCTGGAGTTTGGTTGAAGCCCCGTTCTAGATTGGAGAGAAGAATCCCAACACAACTAACATTTACTTAAGGCCTTCCTCCATTCCTTGTTATAAATTTATAAATATTTAGGAATCTCACCAGAAACACATTTACAGTAAATGGACATGTCCACTTATACAAGTATAACAGTTCTGGTTTTTAATCTTATCTAATTATAATCCCATTCAAGTCAACCCTGGGGGCACACTTATAATCTCAATTAGCAGAAGAATAAAAGAGATAAAGAAGCAGAGAGTTTATTAAAAATCTGTTAAACAATGGAATGATATAATATTCCAAAATACTCTATAGAGTTGCCACTAGGACACTTGAGTGTGAGTCTTTCATTTCTTATTTTTATTAGTTACTTAAGAATTATAAAACCCAGGATAGTCAAAACAATCTTGTACAATAAAATAACTTGTGGAGGCATCACAATCCCTGACTTCAAACTCTACTACAGAGTTACAGTACTGAAAAAAGCCTGGTATTGGCATAAAAACAGACAGGAGGACCAATGGAATGGAATAGAAGACCTGGATATTAATCCACACACCTTTGAACACCTGATTTTTGACAAAGAGGAAAACAATATCAAATGGAAAAAAGAAAGCATATTTAACAAATGGTTATGGTGCTGGCATAACTGGATATCAACATGTAGAATAATGAAAATAGTGAATATCTATCACAATAATAAATATCTATCACAATACATAAAACTTAAGTCCAAATAGATAAAGCCAGCCACACTGAACCTCATAGAAGAGAAAGACGAAAGTAAATTTGAATGCATTCGCACAGGAGACCACTTCCTAAATATAACCCCATCAGCACAGACACTGAGAGAAAAAATTAATAAATGGGACCTCCTGAAACTGAAAAGCTTCTGTAAAGCAAAAGACATGGTCAACAAGACAAAATAACAGCATACAGAATGGGAAAAGATCTGCACTATCGCACAACAGACAGAGGTCTGATCTCCAAAATGTACAAAGAACTCAAGAAATTTGTCATCAAAAGAACAAATAATCCAACAAAAATGGAGTATAGACCTAAATAATGAATTCTCAACAGAGGAATCTGAAATATTTGAAAGACACTTAAGGAAATATTCAACATCCTTCGTCATCAGAGAAATACAAATCAAAACAACTCTGAAATTCCATCTTACACCTGTAAGAATGGCCAAGATCAAATACACTGATGACAACTTATGCTGGAGAGGTTGTGGGGTAAAGGGAACATGCATGAATTGCTGATGGGAATGCAAGCTGGTACAGCCCTTTGGATGTCAGTGTGGCAATTTCTCAAAAATTAGGAAACTACCTTCTTCAAGACCCAGTAATACCACTTTGGGGTATATATCCAAAGGATGCTCAATTGTGCCATAAGGACATGTGGTCACCTATGTTCATAACAGCATTGTTTGTCATAGCCAGAACCTGGAAATAATCTAAATGCCTTTCTACCAAAGAATGGATGAGGAAAATGTGATACATTTACACAATGGAGTACTACACAGCAGAAAAAATGACAGCTTAAATTTTGCGGGAAAATGGATTGAGGTAGAAAACATCATTTTGAGTGAGATAACCCAGACCCAAAAAGACTATTATCACATGTACTCACTCATAAGTGGTTTTTAAACATAAATCAAGGAAAACCAGCCTATAAATCACAATCTCACAACAATGAGGACCCTAAGAGAGACATACATAGATCTAATCTACATGGGTAGTAGAAAAAGACAAGCTCTCCCGAGTAAATTTGGAGCATTAGAGCCTCGGGAACGGGTTAAAATGGGAGGGAGGAAGCAGGGAGAGGAGCAGAAAAAATGTAGAGCTCAATAAAAAAAAATAAAAAAAAAACATATAAACACAAAAGAAAAAGAATTGTATAGAATGTGTTTTGATCATATTCACCTCCCTGACCCAGCTCCATTTCCACTTCCATATTTACCCATTTTTGTGTCTTCCTTTTCTTAAACACTGAAGTCTCATTTGCGCTGCTCAGATGCTTATGGTCAGCCTGAAGGGTGATCAGCCTATGCAGGGTAACATTCTTAAGAAAAAACTGGCTCTCCTCCTCCTAGCAACTACCAAATGTCAACAGTTACTTCCATAAGGATGGGACAATGTGGCCAACTCCACTTCCTGTGCTGACATCATGTCTAGATTGACCATGAGTAGTCTTGTGCGTGCTGTAAGTTCATATAAACAACTGTCCTGATGTGTTCAGAAAATATTTTCATTAAAGCATCTATTCCCTCTGTCTCTTAAAATCTTTCTACCCACTCTTTTATAATAATCCCTGAGCTTTAAGAATCACATTTAGAACTTAATGTTCTGCAATCATCAATTCTCTACAGCTTAAACATTTATGAGTATCTGTGTTATGTTCTATGACAAAAAAAAAGAACCTTCTCTGATGGAGTTTAAGAGATTCACCACTCAATGGGTAAAACCATAAGTCCTTTGGATTTTGTTTAAACATCCAGTTAGCAGAGGCAATAGTAGTATGTTCTCCCCTAGACCCTATGACCACCTATCTAGATACATGTTCTTTTCCCCAACAATGGTGCCAGATATGAATTTCAACTTGTTGAATGAACCTCAAATCCAATTCGTATGTAATTGGTTACTTCCATGATATTTGTGCTACTATTGGACCAGTGGGCCTGTCTTACTCGCCCTGTCTTGTAGTTTATAACATAGCTAGGTAATATTGATAAATACTTTTCTCTTTTGATACCATGCATAGCACCTTCTAGCATTATGAAAGCTGGCCAGTATGATTGAAGCTTCCAGATGAATGACAGTTTTATTTCTACATGTTGTATGAAACTTACTCTTAAGTTTGGAAAGATAATGAAAAGAATTGCAAGTAGTCTGAAATATTTGGTGGTCTATGGAACTTCACAATCCAACAGTTCCAAAAGAGGTAATCCATTCATGACATCCAGATTTTTACTTGCTAGACTGCAGAATGACTCCAATTAAGCTTTTTTTCCAGACCTGTATGAATATTCCAAATGGAGCATATGTATCTAAAGATTCAAAACTTACATCAACACATTAGAGATAACATGCAATGTCTGTTATTACTAGTCTGGGTTATATCACTTCAAGTGATTATTTCCATTTATATACCTACCATGTTCATTATTTCATTTTCCTTAACTGCCGAGTAATATTCTATTATGTGAATATACCTCATTTTCCCTATCCTGTCCTCAGTTATGGATATCTAGACTATTTTCATTTCCAGGCTATTATGAATAGAATAGAAGTGCACATTGATGGGCAGATACAGTAGCTAACAGAATCCATTGGGTATGTTCATAACAGTGGCAAAGCTGCATTATGTGACAGATCCATTTTTATCTTCTTGAGAATACTCCATATTGTTCTCTATACTCGATAGACTAATTTGCACAGTCACCAGCAGTGAATGAGTATTCTTCTTTCCCCATATCCATGCTGGCATTTGTTGCCATTAAAAAAATCTTTTTAAATTACTTTTAATTTGCATTTCCGTGATAATTAAGGATGTTGAATATTTTTCAAATGTTTCTTAGCCATTTGTATTTCATCTTTTGGGAACTCTCTGTTTAGTTCCATGAGCCCGTTTTTAATTGGGATGTGTGAAATGATTAAACAAAATTGACAAACCTTCAGCCAAATTAATGAAAACAAAATTAGAGAAGATCCAAATTAATGAAGTTAAAAAGTAAATCAAGATATTACAAGAGACATAGAGTAAATTGAGAGTTATAAGCAGATAATTTATAAAGTCATATTCAATAAATTGGAAAATCAAAAAGAAAGAATATATATAGCCTATTATATATATATATATATATATATATATATATATCACATATATGACCCATTAAAGCTAAGTAAAGATAAAATAAATAATTCAAATTGACCCATAGCATCCAATGAGATAGATGCAGTAATTTAAATTTTTCAAACTAAAATAAACCAGAGTCAAATGGTTTCTAAACAGAATTCTACCAGATCTTTAAAGAACTTACACCATACTCCTCAAATAATTCTATAAGATTGAATTTTAAAGAACATTTCCAAATTATTTTTAAGAAACCAGAATTACCCTAATACTAAAACCAGACAAGAACCCAACAAAAAAAGAAAATTATAGGCCAATATTTGTGATGAACATATATGAAAAATTCTTAACAAAAAATCCATCTTGATCAATTCAGTTTCATCTCACAGTTCCAGGTATGATTCAATATGTAAATCAATTAGTATAATCTTCCACATAGATAGACTCAAGGACAGAAACCACACAATTTTCTCACTGGATGCAAAAAAAAAAAAAAAGCCTTTAGCAAAATCCACTAGCCCTTTGTCATAAAAGACCTATTGAATCTAGGGATGTTATCTCAACATAATAATATACATCAGCCAATATCTTGCTAACTTGGCTAAAATTAAAAAATTTTCTCTAAAATCAGAGACAATTCAGGATGTCCACTCTTTTTTTCCTGTTCAATATGGTATAGAAGTCTTAAGAAAAATGAAGGATATAAAGGGGGTAAAAAAAGGGAAAATAATATGTCAAATTAGGTATATTTTCAGAAGACATGATTCTGTATCTAAAAGAAACTAAAGACTACACAAAAATCTCTTATGGCTGATAACGTATCCTAAACAATAATAGGATACATAATTATCATGCAAATATCAGTAGCCTTCCTATATATATAAATGAAAAAAATACTGAGAAGTCATTGAAGCAGTATAATTTGCAATAGTCTAGAAGAATACTAAAATTAGATCTAATAAATGATATAAAAGAGGTATAATGAAAACTCTAAGACCCTAATAAAAAAAATGAAAAAGGTACCAGAAGATGGAAATACCTCTCATGCTCGTGGACTGTTAAGATTAATATTTTGAAAATGGCCATCCTACCAAAAGCAATAAACAGATTCAACACAATCTTCTCCTTATCTCCAATGCAGATCTTCACAGAAATTGAAAAAAAAATATGTTCGTATGGTAACTCAAAAGACCCAGGGTAACCAAAATAATCGTGGACAGCAATAAGAAACTACTGGAGGCCCATCACCCTAAATTGAGTTATACCACATACTGTAGTACTGACATAAAAATAGAAACATTAAGCAATGAAGTAGACTTGAGGACCTACACGCAAGCCAACCGCCCAACATTCCACTTGATTTTTGACAAAGAATCCATTAGTGCATCATATTGGAGAAAAGTCAGCATTATCAACAAATGATGCTGCTCTGACTGAATGGCTATATATAAAAAATGAAACTGGACTCATACCTTTAGCCCTACACAAAACTCAACACCAAATGTATCAAACACCTCAATAGAAGACTTGACTCCCTAAATCAGATAGAGGAAAAAATATAGTATGCAATTGAGTTCATTGACATAAGAAATGACTTTCTGTACAGAAACTTTGTAGTGAAGGCATTAAACCCACCATTGATAAATGGTACCTCATGAAACTAAATAGGCTTCTGTATAGCAAAGGATACCAAACATTTGAGTGAAGCAACTTGTTTAAGAATGGGAAAGTTATGTACTAACTATCCATTTGATAAAGGGTTTATGTCCAAAATATACAAAGAACCAACAAATCTAAATATTAAGCATGAGTATTCTTTGAGAAGCCCAAATGTGCACTTTCTACCTGTGTTAGCCTCAGTACCTCTCTTCCTATTCTTAACTGACTCCAACTCTGCTTCCTATTGTCTTATTAAGAAATTATTTTTTATGGGATTTCTAAAATATTTTTTGAGTCAAGATTCCTAAAAGAATAAGCCCCAGGATGCTAAGAGTGACAGTACAACCACACTTCTGTCTCTTTTGCCTTTGAAATTGCCACATATTTGGCAGTTCTGAGACATTTTAGAAAGGAGGCAGAAAAACTATGAGAGATTTTGCCACTATTCACTGAAAGATGCAGTGAATCATGTGTAGTGCCCTGGTGGAGTTTGTGCATTAATGCAAACATATATCTAGGAACTTTGATTTTATTTAAACAAAAACATGATGCTTAACATCAATTTGGTATTTGCTGTTATATAAAAACAAACAATCCTGATTGCTTTTTGTGACTCAATTTATTTGATAGCTATATCATTCATTTAAGTGTAAAAAGTTTAAGATAATCAATGATGAGTCATGCTTAAATCACTCAGGCAGTAAGTAGCAGATAAATAGGATTTAAATTTAAGTTTGATGGGAAAAAAATGAAGTTTTGCCCTCCTATTTTTAGTCTAAGGCTTTCAAAAGATTGTTTTTTTTTTATCTAATAGCTATACTATTGTAGAACAGTCTAATTGAGTGGCAAATTTTTACTGTGATCAGTGAAACACTGATCCTTGATTCGTTTGTCAAATAGAAGATTTTAGAAGGTCAAAAAAATAACTCAGATACAAAACTATTGGAAAGACCATTTCTTACTTGACTCTATTAGGAAGCATCTAGCATATACTTGGCAAAGAAATTGAGACATAGCTTGTATCTAATAAGTGTTTATTGAGTTGAATTGCAGATTCCTTATTACTCAACAGAAGCTCCATTGTCTGAAGTAGCTATATAATTAGCAACTCTGGGTAAACAAGGTTAAAATGTGACTCAAATGCATTGACGTATAGATATATATGCACATATATACATATATGTGTGTATATATAGTCTCAAAGACTGCATAAGAAATAAACCCAATCAGTTGTCAAGCATGTGAAACATATATAATTTTCTACGTAAAAACATGTTAGTGATAAGTGTTGCTGAGATAGAGTACACAGCACATTGAAACTAAAATTTAAACAATTTCAGGTAGAGTGATTTAGACTAAGACAAATGGAAGAAATCTTGAGAATTCATACAAAGTTCCATAATCTTACATTTGTGCATAGTCTAAACCCTTTATAGGAATTTTGGGAATCATGCATATTGAGATTATAAGGAAAGGGGCTATAGAAGTTCTCTTATTAAAATATTTTGATATAATATCAATGTAATAGCTAGATTTGATCATTAAAAATATATTTCAAATTATTTTGTTCTAGGTGCATAAAGAATTGTATAGATCAAAGGACAAGGAAAAAGACGAAAGTTTTCATACTATTAATCAGATGCTGACTACTCGGAATCTGTCCCCAGATACTTTCTTCTTAAAGTCCAACGAACATTATCCCTAGAACTTACTAACCAAATAACTAAACTGAAATACGAACTTTCAAATATATCGTAAACTGTATTCACTTGCAGTTGTTATACTCCAAAACCATTGAGCCATGAATTTACTGATCAATGGACAAGGTAAAAACTGTACAACCTTAAAGAAACAATGCTTCAAGGCTAGAGAGAAGGCTCAATGGATAACAGCAGTAGAACTGAATGATGTTTTTCCAGAGTACTCAGGTTCAATTCAGAGCATTGACATGGTGGCTCACAAGCATCTATAACTCCAATCCCAGGGGCCCTAAAACTCTCTTCTGTTCTGCATTGGTACTGCTCTTTCACACAGTACACAAACATACATGTAAGCAAAAATACCCATCCATATAGAATAAATTTAAATAAAATAAATAGTGATGATTTAACATCAAATTTTTAGACTAGTACAACAAAATGAGTCCCTATATGTATGCCAGATGCAGAGGCCAGCCCCCATGGTTAACAGGTCCCAAAGTGGAGGTAAGGAACAGGCATAGGAAGGAATGAGCCAGGCATGATGGTCAGGAGAATCTTTCAGCCTGATTGACTAACACTCAGAGTACTTCTTTATTTATACAGAATTTAGTAAGTATGGATAGATTCCTGTTGCTCCAAAACATAGATCCAAAACATTTTTGGTTTGTGACATCTGTTTCACTCCTCTTGTATATCTTTTAGTCATTGTTGATAAGCTGTGACAGAACAGTTATCTTTTAGAGTCAGTTTCCCTCAAGTTTAATCAGTACAGATAAACAGTTATATTATATAACAATTTTATTTCTCAACTCCATAACCCAATTTTTAAGAATCTAGAGGCTTAGCTGTTCTCAGGTTTGTAAAATTTGTACAAGGATGCTAGACCAAAACAAAACCTCCAAGCCAGCCTGCGCAGTTTGCCATGCCTCAAGTAGTGTATTATTAATTCTTAATAGAGTGCCCAGGAAAAATCCCCAGACAAAGCTGCTACAGTTATTATTCAAATTCTGGCATAATACAATGCTTAGATTTTATATATTTATGGAATTTTTTATATGTCTAATCTAGGCATTCTTTTGTTCTTTGATCATATGACATCACAGTGACTCTCCATGAGCAAACTTTTCTAAGAAAGGAGGTACTGAAATTTAATTCTTTTACCATTTTTCTGGATCTTTCTTTGCCCATCAACATAAGTCTCTGTATAAGGCAGAGGTAACTTTAGCTAAACTAACTTTACCGCTGTATATGCTACATAAATAACTGAATATATAGTGGGAAGAGCCCTATGATCTGATCTGTGGCCAACTCTTGTAGCCCACTGGACCTATGTGGACTCAGTTCACTGATAATAAGAGACAGGTTAAAAGAATTGATATGAAAATAGGATCCATCCTTCTGCTGAATGATAGAAACACACTTCAACTTCAAAGACAGACATTACTTCAGAGTAAAGGGTTGGGAAAAAAATTCTAATCAAATGGACCTGAGAAACAAGTAGGTGTAGCTATTCTCATATCTAACAAAATAGACTTCAAACAGAAATCAATCAAGAGAGATGGGGAAGGACACTTCATACTCAAAACAGGAACAATCCATCAAGATGAATTCTCAATTCTGAATATCTATGCCCCAAATGCAAAAGCACCCACATATATGAAAGAAACATTACTAAAGCTTAAATTGTACATCAAACCCCACACAGTAATAGTAGGAGACTTCATAACCCATCTCTTGCCAATGAACAGGTCTGCTAATCAGAAACTTAACAGAGAAATGAAAGAACTAACCGATATCATTACTCAAATGGACTTAACAGACATCTATAGGACATTTCACTCAAACACTATATATATATATATCTTTGTCTCAGCACTTCATGGAACCTTCTCTAAAACTGACCATGTACTTGGATAACAAAGTGAACCTCAACAGATACAAAAATTGGAGCAGCCCCTGTATCTTCTTGGATCATCATGGCCTAAAGATAGAAATCAAAAATATCACTAATTGCAGAAAATCTACAAACACTTGGAAACTGAACAATGCTCAACTGAATCATCACTGGGTCAAGAAAGAAATAAATTAATCAAATATTTCCTACACGTCAATGAAAATGAATGCACAACATACCCACATTCATGGGAAGCTATGGAAGCAGTGCTAAGAGGATAGTTCATAGTGCTAAGGGCCCACATAAATAAAATGGAGAAATCTCACAGTTTTCACTTAATAGAACACTTGAAAACTCTAGAATAAAAAGAAGCAGACATGCCCAAGAGGGAGAAGACACCAGGAATAATCAAATTGAAGGTTAAAATCAGTAAGATAGAAATAAAAGAAATCAATTCAAAGAATCAATGAAACGAAGAGCTGGTTCTTTGAGAAAATCAACAAGATAGACAAACACTTATCCAAACTAACCAAAAGGCCAAGCAAGACTATCTAAATTAACAAAATCAAGAATGAAAAGGGGAACATAACCACAGACATTGAGGAAATCCAAAGAATTAGGTCAAACTTTGAAAACCTGTACTCCATAAAATTGGAAAATCTAAAAGAAATGGACATTTCTTTGGATAGATATCACATACCAAAATTAAATCAAGATCAGGTAAACAATTTAAATGGACCTATAACCACTAAGAAAATAGAAAAAGTTATTAAAAGTCTCCCAACCCCCCTCAAAAAAGCCCAACGCCAGATGGTTTCAGCACAGAATTCTACAAGAACATCAAAGAAGAGCTAATACTTATGTTTCTCAAATTGTTCCATGAAGTAGAAAGGAGCATCAACAAACACTTTTTGCAGTTATCCTGATACCCAAACCACACAAAACTCATCTAATAAAGAGAATTACAGACCAATCTCCACCATGAACATTGATGCAAAAATACTCAATAAAATACTGGCAAACCAAATCCAAGAGCACTTAAAAAATTATCCACCATGATAAAGTTTCATCCCAGAGATGCAGGGATGGCTCAGCATATGAAAATATGTCAATGTAATCCAACATAAATAAACTGAAAAAAAACTAAGAAAAAAAGCATAAGATCATCTCATTCAATGGTGAAAAAGCTTTTGACAAAATCCAAAACCCATTCATGATAAAGGTCTTGGAGAGATCAGGGATATAAGAAACATATCTAAATATAATAAAAGCATACAGCAAACTGACAGCCAATATTAAATTAAATGGAGAAAAATCCAAAGCAATTGGTCCAAATCAAAAACAATACAAAGCTGTCTACTCTCTCGATATCTATTCAATATAGTACCAGAAGTTCTAGCTAGAGCAATCAGACAACAAAAGGAGATCAAGTGGATACAAATTGGGAAGCAAGAAGTCAAACTTTCACTATTTGCAGATGATATTATAGTACCTATAAATGACCACAAAAATTCTACCATGGAAATCCTAAGCTGATAATGTGGCAGGATACAAGATCAACTAAAAAAATCAGTAGTCCTTGTATATACAAGTGATAAAAGGCCTGAGAAAGAAATCAGAGAAACATCACCCTTTACAATAGCCACAAATAATGTAACATATCTTGGGGTAACACTGACCAAATAAGTGAATGATTTGTGTGAAAGAATTTTAAACCTTTGAAGAAAGAAATTAAATATTTCAGAAAATGGAAAGATCTCCCATGCTTTTGGATAGGTAGGATCAACATACTGCAAATGGAAATCTTAGTAAAAGTATTCTACAGATTCAATGCAATCCCCATCAAAATCCAAACACAATTTTTTCACAGACCTAAAAAAAAAAAAAAAACAATTCTCAACTCTATATGGAAAAAACAAAAAAATGCAGGATAGCCAAAACAATCCTGTAAAGAAAGGAACTTCCGGAGGCATCACCATTCCTGACATTAAGTTCTACTATAGAGATACAGTAATGAAAAGAGCTTGATATTGGTACAAAAAACAGACAGGTGGAACAATGGAATCAGATTGAAGGCCCCGATGTTAATCTACACACCTATGAACATCTGGTTTTTGACAAGAAAGCTAAAATTATACAATAGAAATATTAGAAAACATCTTCAACAAATGGTGCTGGCGTAAATGAATGTCAGCATATAGAAGAATGCAAATAGATCTATATCTAACTGCATACACAAAACTAAAGTCTAAATGGATTAAAGACCTCAATATAAATCTGATCACAATGAACCTTCAGAAGAGAAAGTGGGAGGTAGCCTTCAAAGCATGGGCACAGGAGATCACTTCCTAAATATCCCATCAGCAGCACAGACACTGGGAATAACAATTAATAAATTGGACCTCCTGAAACTGAGAAGCTTCTGTAAAGCAAAGTTCACAGTCAGTTAGACAAAATGGTACCTACTGAATGTGAAAAGATCTCTGCCAACTCCATGTTGGCCAGAGATGATCCCAAATTATATAAATATGTCAGAAAACAAGACATTAAAATACCAAACAATCCAATTAAAAAAAATGGGGCTTGAATCTCAACAGAATAATCTTAAATGGCCAAAAGACACCATCAGGGAAAGGCAAATCAAAATGACTTTGAGATACCATTTTACAATAGTTGGAATGGCTAAAATCAAAAACAGCAAAGATATCTTATGCTGGAGAGGATGTGGAATAAAGGGAACACTCCTCCATTGCTGGTGGGGGTGCAAACTTGTACACTCTCTTTGGAAATAAGTATGGTCATTTCTCAGAAAATAGGGAATCAATCTACCTCAAGACCCAGTAATATCTCTCTTGTTCATATACTCAAAGGATGCACAATCATACTACAAGGATATTTGCTCAGCTGTGTTCCTAGTAACATTATTCATAATAGCCATAACCTGGAAACAACCTAAATGCCCCTCAACTACAGAATGAATAAATACAATAGAGTACTGCTCAGCAGTTAAAAAAAAAAAAAAAAACAATGACATCTTGAGATTTGCATGCAAGAGAGTGGAACTAGTAAAAAAAAACCCACCCTGAGTGAGATAACACAGTCCCAGTGAGTATAAACATGGCATGTACTCACTCATATGTGGATATTAGACTTAAAGCAAAGGATAAACAGCCTATAGTCAATAACCGCAGAGAGGCTAGGTAACAAGGAGAACCCTAAGAAACATATGTGGATCCCCACGTGAAAGGGAAATAGACACAAACATGATCTCCTGAGAAAATTGGGAATGTGGTGAGTAGAGAAGGGAGGGTTGACAGGGAGGGGAAGAAAAGAAAGGGAAGGGAAGGGGAGAAAGGGAGGAAGGAGGAGATCATGAGGGAATGGGATGGTTGAGATGGAGAGAGAGCAAGGAAAGAGATATTTTGATTGACGGAGACCTTAAGGGACTAGTGTGAAACTGGTCCCCAAGAAAATTCCTAGGATGACTCAAGCTAAGACCCTAAGTAATAGTGGAGAGGGTGCCTTAACTGGCCTTCCCCTATAATCAGATTGATGACTACCTAAATTGTCATCATAGAACCTTCATCCAGCAGCTGACAGAAGCAGATGCAGAGATCCACATTGAAAAACTGGGCTTATCTTCCAGAGACCAGTCAAAGAGCAGGAGGAGCAATGGTATAAGCAAAGAGGTCAAGACTGTGATGGGGATATGACAGAAAGAACTGACCTGTAGTAGAGAGAGCTCTCTGACTCCATACTGACAGTGGGGGACCCTGTATAGGACCAAACTCGGCCCTTTGGACGTGGGCAACAATTGTGTGGCTTGGGAAGTCTGTGGGGCCACAGACAATGGAACCAGAATTTATCCTTAGTACTTTAACTCATTTTTGGACCACATTCTATCCAGAGGGATACTTTGCTCAGCCTAAATATAGGGAGGAGGAACTTGGTTCTGCTGCAAATTGATGTGTTAGACTTTATTGATTCCTTATGGGAAGGCTTACCCTCATTTAGAAGTGGATAGGGGGTGGAGTGGGGGGAAAGTGGGAGGATCTGGGAGTAGGGGAGGGAGTAGGAACTGGAATTGGTATGTCAAATGAGAAAAGTTCATTTTAAAATAATAATAATAATAACAACAACAACAACAAAAGAGACACAATGGCCATCATGAGGCTCAGCTTTGTTGGATCTTTGTCAAAGAGCTGTGCTGGTTTTATGTCTTTTGACATTCCTGTCAGATAAGGCTGTGATAAATGAGTAAAAGGTTTTCAAATGATCCAGGGATTTTCAGGAACATGGGACAGAAGAGAATTTAGAACAAGTGTCTGGCCATGGTGGTCCTTGTCTCTTTCTCTTCTAGGATAACTTGGAGCCATCTGATAACTCTTGAACTAAGTCCCTATATTTTTATCCTGCTCGTAAATATTCTGTGCTCCAGGGTTCATGAGCTCTGTCTCTACTCAGCCTTCAGCAAAGCTTTCCACCTCTATCATTAGAAGTGTTATGTTCCATATGTTTCATGAATCTTCTACCAAAATTTTTCCTGAGAATGAGTGTTACCGTGATACCTCACAGAATGGCTGTCACCCTAATATTTGATATGTTTCACTAGCATGCTGCTCCCACTCAATATATCAACTGTGTCCAGTTCACAGCCGTTATATAGATAGAGTCCCACCCACTAACTCAAGACTAGATTTGTCACTCCGTTATTGGAGAACCTGGTGAGAAGACAACCATTAAGAGACCAGTGATGGCATAGAGCTGTAACAGCCCTCTGGATATCCTGTAATTCAAGTATCTGCCCAAGGACAAACAGTATTTCCCTTACTCCCATGAGAGAGTGTGAATAATTAAGCAATTGCATACACAGAAGTCAATTCTACCCTCTCAAGACTATACACTAGTCTTTGAACACAGATTCTGAAGGATTTATCTTACCCGAGGAAGTACTCTTTCTACTCTTAGTAGAAGATACATCCCCACCTCACGCCTTCAGTACTGATTTCTCTGTCTTTGCATGAGGAAATTGATCCTTCTGTGTTTTTGTTTTAGAGTCTGTAGCAACTTTCTCTGAAGGAGATGTCAGGCAAGACAATACTGATATTCCTCAGGGCCCACAAATATTTGCTTTTAGACCTGTAACAAGACTTAAAGCTAAATAGACTTCTAGAGAAGAGGTAGAGCATGTAGCCCATGAAAATGTGTTGCACTATTAAAAAGCTTAATGAGTTTGCTAATTCATTTAAGAAGATGTCTGGGGAATATACGTGGGAATGAATTATAAGGGCGTGGGATAATAATGAAAGAAACATAAAATTGGATCAGGCTTAGTTTAATAATGTGGGGCCACTGAAGAAGTTTCTAGGTTTTGCATGAAAGTTCACAGAGCTTAAAAAATGTGTCAAAGTTTGATTGATTTGCTGAAGCATTTGTCATAGATAGTTCACCGAAAAGGAGCTGGAGGTGCTTGATAATCCTTGGCTTACTGTTGAAGTTATTTTAAGGTTCAGGACAATTACAATGCTAGAGTAGGTACATTTATAAAACCTGATTCTCCACAATGGCACAGCCCAGAAGACATCCCATTCCCTAATCCTATAACACACAAATGGTGAGACAGTCAGACCTTAGAGTTTGAGCTGATGCTGTTCTATTTAACTGGGCCAAGTGGCGACATTGAATTAGATAATCCTGTTATGTTTCTGTCTGATCTATATAAACAGGAAGATTCTCAAACTCATGAAAGAATGGCTACATTGGATTGTAGCCTTAGGAAATCTTGTCACATTAACTAATTTCTAGACTTTAACCAGTTTACAGACCCAATACCCTTGAATGAAGGGGAACCAGTTTGGCCTGCAGAAAGACCTTGCTAAAATACCCAAGAATATTATTGTTAGCCTTTCTCCCATCCTTCCCCAGCGGGACCTATGTAACTGTAAACTGGGAAAAAGGAAACAAGCAGACTTTCTGGTGTCTATTAGATATTGATTGTGAATCGACACCAGGTCCAGGAGACTCCAAACAGCATCGTAGCATGCCAGATAAAGTGGGGGCTTATGGAGGTTAGGGGCAGTTTAGCTAAAGTCATATTCAGTGTATCCCGTTAATTTCTGAACTCATGTTGTGGTCACTTCCCCAGTTCCAGTATGTGTAACTGGGATAGATATACTTAAAAGTCAGCACAATTCCCACTTTCGTTCCCTGAACCTGCTAAGTGAGGGCTATTATGGCTAGAAAGACCAAATGCAAGCCATAGAAGTTGCATTTATCACAGAAAATAGTGAAGCAAAAATATTGCATCCTTGAAGAACTTACAGAAATTAGTGCCACCATCAAGGACCTGCATGATGTACGGGTGGTGGTTCCCTCTCCCTTTTACTCTACTATCTTGCCTGTGAAGAAGACAAATGGATTGTGGAGAACAATAATTGACTATTGAAAACTTAAACATACAGTGGTGCCTATTTCAGCTTCTGTGCCAGATGTGGTATGTGATATGCAGCTATTGACCTGGAAAATTTCGTATTCTCAGTACCTGTCCATAAAGACAACCAGAAGCAATTCATTTTCAGTTTGCAAACCAGTAGTATACCTTTCCAGTTTTACCTCCAGCATATACTAACTCTCCAGTTCTTTGTCATAAATTAGTTAGACGGGATCTTCACAAAATACTACACATTTCTACAATATTGTTGAGATTATTCTTATTTGAGCAAGGGAGTAGGAGGTATCAACTACTTTTGAATTGTTGGTAACACATACACACATCAAAATCAAAATTCAGGGGCCTTCAACATCAGGGAAATTACTAGCAATCCAGTGGTATGATGCATGAAGAGATATTCCTTCCAAAGTTAAGGATAAGTTATTGTACCTAGGCCCCTCCACCACCATGAAAGAAGTACAAATCTTAGTGTATTCTGGAGGCAACACATTTTTTGTTTTGGCTGTGTTACTCCTGTCAATGTACCAAGTGACTCAGAAAGCTAACTTTGAGTGGGGTCTGGAATGCAACAAGGCTCTTCAAGACTGCTGTGCAGGCTGCTCTACCAATTGGACCATATGATGCAGCAGACCAGATGGTTCTTGAGGTATTGCTGGCAAATAGAAATGTTGTTTGAGCCTTTGTCAGGCTTCTATATGTGAACCACAAGGGAGACTCTTGTGATTTTGAAGCAAGGATCTACCATCACCTATAGACAAATATTCTCATTTTGAGAAGCAGCTTTTGGCCTGCTATTGGGCCTTAGTAGAAACTGAGCATAACACGAGTTGAGCTATCCAACATGAGCTAGGTATTATCTAACCCAGCAAGTCATAAAGTAGGATGGTCACAGCAGCAATGCATTATCAAATCAAAGTAGTATAAATGGAATTGGATTGGGCCTGAGCAGGTCCTGAGGGCCCAAGAAAATTATGTAAAGGAATTGCCTAGATCCTTTTGGTTTCTATTCCAGTTACAATTCTTTCTTCCCCCAAGCATTTACCCATTGCCTCACAGTATGTACCTTATGATCAGATCACAGAGGAGGAAATGGTTAGTACCTGATTTGCCGATATTCTGCACACTATACCAGTGCCACTCGGGTATGGACAGCTACCACATTGCACCTTCTTTCTGGAACACACTTGAAATACACTGGTGAAGTGAGATCTTCACAATGGTGAAAAATTCAGACAACATACAAACTTTGCTCAAAGGAGAGCTTCCAAGATGAATGATTGTTTACTGATTAACGGCCTTCAGCCAATGGATTGGCTGGATGAACAGATATTTGAAAAGAGTATGAGTGGAAAATTGATGAGAAAGAAACTTGGGGAAAAAGTATGTGGCTATGCCTCTTTGACTGGCAAAGGATGTGAAGATACTGTATCTCATGTAAATGCTCATCAAATAGTGTCAAACAGAGGAGTTCTACAGTCATGTAGATAGAATGACCCTTTCTGTGTGTGCTCAATCTCTTTCCCTCACCTTCCCAGTCATTCCCCAATGGGTCCATAAACAAATGGAAATTGAAGTTTATATGCCTGCCTAAAGTAGCCAAGTATTATAAATGTAGCAATTTTTGATGCTTCATTGAAATATTCATGTTATCCAAAGGTTGTGTTGATATCCATTTCTTTGGGCATAGTTGTGCCCTATTTATCATCTCTACCTCCTTATTGTTATTTGTTTTCTCTTTTGTAAACTTTTAGACTGTTTCTATATTTGAAAGTAAAAGAAAAAAAACAAATGGTTATGCTGCCCTTTAGTTCATGCTAAGAAGAAAATCTTTTTGAGATTTTTCATCATGATATAATTAGGCTGTTCATCCCCATAGCTTGTCTGCAGTTTCTAACAATCTATCTTGTCTGGAATGCTGTTCACAGCCACGATGCCTGAATGAATTCAGAAAAAGGTTACATGAACCTTATCCTGACTTTTAAAAGTGAATACTCTAGATTTCATTCTTTCTGTGATAATAGAATGTGGTATACCTGACAACAAGGAGCAGAGCAAGAATGAGTGGGGTAGAAGAATGGGAAAGAAAACCCAAGCGAGCAGGAACATTCTGCCTGTAATTGGCCTACTTCTTTTCCTCTTGGTAACAATGGATTCTCAGAAACTAGGATTCAGTTACTCTTCTGCTGTTCCTTCATCTTTCTCTTTTCAAATATCCTATAGTTGGCTTCATGACTTCAGAGCTGTTTTTAAACTTGGAAGTCTTCAATCCCCAACTGAGAAATTCTGATGCCCTGTTGAATTGTCTTACTAAAATGTACAAAAAGCTTGCAGAGTTCAACCCTTTAGGCTTAAAACTTGCCCAGGTAAGAATGGGCTGCATTAATCTTATATGAATTTCTGGTTGACCTGTTTAGCTTGTTTCTTAGGTCATTTCATGTGATTTTGATAGCTTGAGTATTATCACCTGATTATTAATCACTATCAATTTAAAGTCAGCTGTATGGTGCTAATCACAACCTACCACTATGGGTACTTGCATGAGCTGCATGAACATGCTGGTGAAGCAGGCTTTGAACTTCAAAGTTGCTTTAGATGAAATGTAATCTGAGGATCATAATCTGTGCACTTTTGGTGTTGTCCTGATTTCATTGAAAAGATTATTTCATGTGATAACTTATTAAATAGTGATGTTTCTGTGATGGTTGAACATTTTAGAAGGATATATTTTTTAATGTTAAAACTTTTTCAAGTAATATTTAAGGGACACCAAGACCTTAAGTGTTTGGATTTTCCAATCTTATTTACAACTCTGAATATTCTCTCCATCTTTATTTATCATAGTCTACTCATAGTTATGCACAAATGTACTCAGCTATTTAAACTCAAGATCAAGTAGTACTGTGCATGTGAAGAAATCCACAGCAAATAAAAATTACATGAACATACTTTCACTCCTTAAATTCATTGTATATTTGTATAACTAACATCTTCAACTTTTATCAGCACATAGCAAATGTGAATATTTGTTAGTTTGACCTTTTTGATATAAAATTTCATCTATATGTAGCAAAGTAAAGACACTTTTATACTTACTTAAATAAATCAGAATCTTTCTTCCTTACACCAATAAAATCTAAACGATAAAAGGAAGCAAAAGAATCCATGTTCTATACTCAGAACTCATGTAAAGAAAGTGTAGTGGCATTTCATTTGTGTTTTAACAAATAAAGGTTGCCTGAGGGTTCAGAATATCAAACAGCTACAAAGGCCAGCCTTACAGACAGGGCAACAATGACACACACCTTTAATCCCAGTAGCCACATTAATTTGCCATAGAAACCAGGCAGTATTGTTGCATTCCTTAAAACCCAGAACTAGAGATGATTATAAAATGGGAGGAGACAGCTCTCAGGCAAAGTCTCATTCTGAGATCCCTGGAGGCAGGATCGCCATTTCAGACTGAGGAAGAAGTAAGAGCCAGTGACTAGCTGTTTTGCTTTTCTGACCTTTAGGTTGAACCCCAATTTCTCTCTCTGAGTTTTTAATTAATCATGCATCAACAAAGTGATTGTGAGAGAAAGCACCTAAAATTCTAGTATTGGTGATGGAGAAGCATTCACTAGCCAGCATCCTAGTCCAGTCAGCAAATTCAAGGCTAGTGAAAACTACATTTTAAAACCAAAAGTGATTGTTGATGAAGAATTATACCTAAGGATGTCCTCTGGTCTCATCATGTTTGTGCTTACATGTGCACCCCACTACATACATCTGCATGCAAACATATGCATCCACATGCACATACAATAAAAACAGATTTAGATCTCAAAACAAACGTATCAAGCCATAATTTGTAAATTTTTAAGTTTTTCCTCCAAGAACAGAAATTTAATTTAATCGTATTTTTATCCACAACCACTACTGATATATGTGATTTTATTTATATATGTGAATTTATTATAAATTTCTATTAATCTCCAAATTATTCTCTTTGGTGTAGATCCAGTTTTCTTTCCTCACCTGAAAAGAGTAGCCCTTTTAAAAACTCTTCCATAGCAGAGGTAGAAGTGAAGGAAGACATTAGGAGATGTCAATAGCAATAGTATCACTATACTGAAAAGATGAACCCCATTTAACATTTTTCATTTCCTTGGAGGATACCTAATGTTGATGCGAATTTCCAAATAAAGGAGAGGTAACTAAGATAAACAAGAAAGTGAATATTTTGGATACATTTTCTTTTAAAATTTCTATGACGAGAAATCTTGTTGATGGGATGACAGGTAACTACTAAGGAGTGTTAGTAGAGGATGAGTCATGTGTATTATGAACTTGATAACAATGATGAGACTCTTTGTGAATAAGCCTTGGAATTGTTAATTGACCTATTATAAGAGGTGTTGTGACTCTTATATACCCCAAATTAACATGAAATTTAGATTTGGATAAGAATATTACAAGACATCAAAGAAAGTTTACAAGATAACTCTCATGTACTAAGGACTTGGATGATATCTTAGTTATTTATGGGGAATGTCTGTGTGTATACACGTGTGTTGTGTGTCTCTTTGTGTATATAAGTGTGTTGTTTATCTCTCTTGTATAATATATAAGTGTATAGGTATGCATGCAGGTTACAGGTTTATATCAAGTGATTTGATCAATCAATCTCTATTTTTGCTTCTTCGTCTAGGGACTCTTGCTGCTTTGAGTATTTAGGTTGCTAATTTAGCTAGCTGTTTATCTTGACTCTTTTACTCTGTGGTCCTCATGGATGTTGAGATTTATCAACAACTTTCCTTAGGTTAAGGATCCCCATTTGGTGTTCATGCACATAGGTCAAGCAATTAATCCACAGAAACCTATTTCCAGCCATCATAATTTCTTACATTTAAAGGCTTGTGAAAATGTCCTTAAAATGACTAGCCTCTGGTTTGTTTAGTTTTCACAATTTAAAATGTAGTAAAAATACAAATCCAAATATTGAGAAATAGAAAGTACATATATGACTATCTATACAAATTAATGTAGTCACTAAGTAGTGGCATCTTTCACATTATTCTTCTGATTTCTCTAATTTATAATAGTTCAACTTTTATTAAAGCATAGTAGTAACTACTCAAAATTCTGCTACAAAAATAAGTTTTCTCCTAGTTTATATTAAGCATAACAATTATATTTCTGTTTTTAAAATTATTTGAACACCTGTTGGGTTATGAAAAGGAAAAACAAACTAATTGCAACAGGTTTATGAACTTTGTGGAGTACTGGAAATCATAAATTAAATATTTAATGGAAAAAATTAACTAGTTATGTAGAATGACAGAAATCTGAGTCTTGAAACAAACAGGGCTAGAATTTATACCCTGTGTTGTTATCTGAACATGCACTTGCAATGAGATTCTCTGAGATATCTTATGCACTGTTGTTTACCTGTATGACTTACAGGACTGGTTACACTGTATTGTAAAATTAGTGATGTGTGTAGATAGCAGATTGGCCACCTGGAAAACCTATTTGAACTTAGTGAGAAAAACAGACCAATTTGTTAACATGGCTTGATATATAAAGCACTATAGAAAAGCTCCTACATCTAGGGTAGACAACAATGTGTAGTTCTAATAATACAGAACCTAATTAGATATTGTTGATTGTTAATTATTGTTTTTATTCCACACAATGCATCCTCCAGAGAAAGTTTCAATGCCTACATTTCTGTTCCCATACTAAGTAAGTGGTGCATCTCCTATTTAGGTATTTGGGCATATACCTTGCCTTTTAATAATCCTTAACCATCTATGTCACTAATTTGAAAAATGGAAATAAGAACTATACTGACTGATCTAGTTCTTTGAAGGGCTAAGAAGATAAAGAAAATGGAAGCAAACAATGTATAATCTAAAATTGCTATTCAAGAATTTATTTTCAGTACATTTATACATCAGTCATATACTAAAGTGTTTTGACATGAAAAGTGGTGGAATAGAAGGGATATTTTAGGAAATAGTCTAGCATTAGTGTGCAGAATTGATTAGGACATAAGAAAGAAGTAAATACATAAAGACTAGTTTGGGGACAGTGCTCAAAACCAGTTAAAAGTATAACTTGTAATATAATTTCAAGCTTTCTATATTACATTAGAATTTGTATCACTTTTGTGTTGTATAAACTCTTTGTCTCTCACAATCTCAGCTTTAAAATATTTTTCTCTCATAAAATTCCTTGAAAACATGACTTTCCAAGTGTCAAAACACTCACTGTAAGTGTTGCAAGACAAAGGAAAACATGCTATAATAATGTAATTACTCACTTTTAAGGAGCATGTAAGCTAAAGTGTGGCTCATTAATAATAGACTAGAGAAAAATCCCCTGGCAGTCTAATCTAACTTGAAAAAAACAACAATTTATCTATGAGCATAAATTAGTTCTTTACCAGATGTCAGCTAAATTGATTCCAGGAAGGAACTGATTTGATGGAATGTCACTGTCAGATTGCAGTGATATTTTAAATTTGGGTTTTAGTCATCATCATGTATGTTTAAAGTTTGAAATTTAGAAGGCCAATACTTCAAATCATATTCTGTTATTAATGTACCACAGAGTAACTTAGTAACCATGAGAATATGTTACAAGATCTTCAAAATCATCAATTTTGCCATTTAGAAAACATTATAAGTGATAAATTTTTGTATTCCAGATGACTAATCTGATTACTCTTGTCTATCTTGTCTGTACTGTCTGGGACACTTGCATTCCGGGTTCTTACCTAAGAGTTAAATGAGTACTCCTGGATGGATATATGAAGGTAAAACAGGAGTGTAACTATAAAGTCCATGCTAGTAGGAACCATGTATATTTCGATCCCTGCTATGCCCTCAGCACTTAGCATAGTATTCTACCTGATAAAGCTAGTAACCTTTTGGAGAAAGTCAACAATCTAGTTAACTAACAGGAAACTGAATCCAAGTTTAAAACTCAGTTGTGGGTGAAGAACCCTTAATAATATTTTTTTGGTCAGTGTTCTATTGCTATGAAGAGACATAATGATCATAGCAACACTTTATAAAGTAAATCATTTATTTGGGGAGTGATTACAGTTTCAGAGATTTAGTTCATTCTCATCACAGCAGGAAGCATGGCACCATGCAGGCAGAAATAATGCTAGGGAAATGGTTGACAGTTCTATATCTGGATCTGAAGGCAGCAGGAAGAGAAAGTCACTGGGCCTGGCTTCTGAAACCTCATAGCCCACCCCTAGTGACATACTTCCTCCAACAAAGCTGCACCTACACGGAAAAGGCCACACCTCCTAGTTCTTCTAAATAGTGCCACTACCTAATGACTAAGCATTCAAATATACGAGTCTGTGAAGGAGGAAAATCTTCAAACTAATTCATTCTTTCATATTGATAAACAAAATGTAATCATTAATACAAACAATTTCAGGCTCTATAGTAGCAATTGTCTGTAAACAGAGACTGCTTGCTAATTTCCCAGCTGCCCAATATAAATATTTGCACAAAACTATATTAATTACACCACTGACTGGCTAATAGTTTAGGTTTCTTGTTAGCTAGCTCTTATATCTTAAATTAACCCATTTCTATTATTCTGTGTATCTGCATGAGGCCATGGCTTACTGGGTAAAGTTCTGGTGCCTGTCTTCTTCAGCAGGTACATGGCATCTCTCTGACTCTTCCTACTCACTTTCTATATTGCTGTTCAGATTTATCACCCGGCTTTACTCTGCTAACCCATTGTTGGAAACAGCCTTATTCATTAACTAATGGTCATAAAAAATATTCACAGCAAACAGAGGGGGATCCCACATCATTTGGCTGCTATTCAGATTGATCACAAATGTTGCAAAAGCATATCAAGGCATTGATAGATTTTCTTTTGGTAAGAATTTGTATCTTGGTTCCCAGATTGCAATCTACTTGTTTATTTATATGAAAGAAGATACAGGGGAGTCCTATGAGACATTTGACAAGAGTACAAACACCATTTATGAAGAAACTACCATTAGGGCCTAGATAATTTCCTTGTGTCTCAAATCTGAATACAGCTACTTTTGGAGTTAGGATTTTAAAATCAAATGTTGAAGGGATATAAACATTGGATTTATTATGTAAATGGAGTAACTATTGTATCTAAGCAACAAATATCTTAGAATTATTATGTGTGTTTTTAGATATCTTATAACTCCAGGCAAATCTACGTCTGGGTTTGCCATAGGAAAGACAGATGATACACGAAACATCCAAAATCATAAGATATAAAGTTTTTAGGCATTTATTTTAGTGTGAATGATGAATTGTCCTAAGACTAGGACAGGAAGGGTTGGCATCAGCAGCTGTTAGCATTTGTAGAATGTTGACAGTATGGAAAATGCCATATCATGTATTTTGCAAATTTAATTTTTAGAATTATTCTAACAGATGGTATTTATCATTATTATCATCATTACACAGATGAGAAGATGAAAAAAATAAGGATTTTTAGTAACTTTACCAAAATATCAGAAAGAAAGTTGAGGAGTTTGAATGTCAAATGAGAGTTTGGATTCAAATTCTTAACTCTGAATTTCTTCCCAATCTTGTACTTTTCAGAAATAATTTTCCTAAAGCATAAGGACCACAATGATATATGAGATCAGCATGCCAACGTTTGTGTTTAACAACTACTCTTTATTGTGGCACTGAAATTCCTACTGAAAATTTTATCCATGAATT
>NW_026068104.1:1791727-1793256 GCF_014885135.2 Alexandromys fortis
TGTGTGTGTGTGTGTGTGTGTGTGTGTGTGTGTGTGTGTGTGTAAAACACATTTGAGGCTGGTGCTCACAGTGTCTAGAAGAGGGCACCAGATCTCACAGAACTGGAGTCATAGAATGTAAGATGCCATATGGGATCTAGAAACCTAATCTGGATCCTGTGCAAGAACAGCAAGTGATTTTATACTAAATTATTACTCCAGTCTGAAACTTCTCTTTTTGAAAAAAAAAAATCACTATGCATTTTACTTGAAATGTTACTAGAAAAGTGTGATGATTAACATTGACTATCAACATGACAGGATCCAGAATATTCTAGGGTACCTAAGAGAAAAGCTTTGAACATGCCTGTGAGGGATTATTGTGATTAGGTTAACTCAGGTAGGAAGGCCCATCCTAAAATCAGGAGATCCCTTGGCTAGATTCCTGAACTGAACAAAAAGGAGAAAGCTAGTTAAGCAGCTCTTGTTTCTAGCCTGCTGGCACAATGTGTCCAGACATTTCTCACTATAAGAGAATATACCTTTGAAATACTAGCCTAATTAAACTCTTCATATATATGTAAACACACACACAAATACATATGCATATATTCTATAGTAGGGACATAAGTGACTAAGACAGAATGCATGATTGAAGTCAAGGAAGTGCTTGCTGTTTTTATTCTTGGTCAATTGTTACATGATTTTTTACTTTAAGCAATTAAATCAAAGCTCAAAATACTGTAAATTTAATATATGTTCATTTTCCTTTAGCTACGGGATATAAAGCTGAATATAAAGTAAGTATGATATGGGAGTTCCCTCTATGTGCTGTGATTATCGTAAATGAATAAAGAAACTGCCTTGGCATGTTGATGGGGCAGAACTTAGGTAGGCAGGGAAGAGAGAACTGAATGCTGGGATGAAAAGGGGTAAAGTGAAAGAGAAGCCATGGATCCTCTGCCTTAGACAAACTCCAGTTAGAATCTTTGCCAGTAAGCCGCTGCCACACGGTGATATACAAATTAATAGAAATGGGTTAAGTAAATATAAAAGTTAACCAATAAGAAGCTAGAGCTAATGGGCCAACTAGTGTTCTAAGTAATATGGTTTCTGTGTGGTTATTTTGGGGCTAATCTAGATAGGTGTCCAGGATGAACAAGTAGTTCTCTGCAACATAATTATCACTGGAACTTTATTACAATAAATAGCATTTCTTTAAAATATACTATATACAAATGTGATCCCAGTACTGAGAATAAGAAGTGGTCATGTATTCCCATCCCTAAGCAAGAAGTTATCTACAATTGACATCTAGCAAAGAAAAAAAAAATAGTTATCTCCCATAGAGTTTTTTTTGGGTATAGTAATATACACCACTTTTAAGGATGGCACCATGCTTAGTAGTAAATGGCCAACAGAATATGAATTCAATGTTATTTTTGTACACTTTTTGTCTCATATTACTTTGTGCATTTTTTTTGGTTTTTTGTTTTTTTCAAATATAATTTTTTATTGAAAAAAAAATTTCCGCCTCTTCCCCGCCTCCC